>NC_133977.1:41393871-41433871 GCF_047716275.1 Strix uralensis | reverse complement strand
GCTGGGCAAAACCTGTACAATTTTTCTACCTGCCCTTAGTCTGCTTCCTTTCAGCTATGACAGTTTTACTAACTGAAATGAATGGGCTTGCTTTCTCCAGTACCTTTTCTCAGTATGCGTTTACATCAAGTACTTCAAACAGAGCTGGGTGATATATGTAGGGGGACAGCTTGCACAGAATAAGCTTTAATGGTTAATTTTTGTATAGCTTTATAAATGAAAGGGACTTAAACCTACTAGCAGTATAGATCACAAGACCTTATGTGGTCTATTCTTCTCTAGATACACAAGAGATTTACGTGCCTAAGTCCCATAAGAGTTAATGGGAGTTACGCATGTAAATCTCTTCCACAGTGAGATAATAGACCCTTTTATGTATGGATAGCTGGATTCTTACAAAAATCACCTACCGAACAGTAGACTTTATGTCCGTCCCCCTTAACAAATATTTATAAAGCGAGCAGGCCGGCACATGAGACCAGGAACCCCCCAAGATGTCTCCAAGCCGCAGTGAGCCCCATGCCCCCGCGGAGGGTAGCAGCATGGGAGCCGGCCCCAGGTCTGCCCCGTCCCCTCCGTTGGGTGTCCTGGTTTTGGCCCGCCATGGGTGACATCTCAGGTCCCATGGCGATGGGCTCTCATCCGGGCTTATGTGGTGTCTCACCTCTTGGCGAGCCCTAGTTGATGGAGAGCTCTCGCTCTGTGGCTTGCGCAGGAGGTTGGGAGGGGAAGAGCTGACACCTCTCTTCTGGGGGTCCCCCCCGCTGCTGCAGGCAGCATAGGTACACCACCAGGGTGCACTTCTGCCCGTGTCCCTGCACCCCAACCCACCTGTACTGGGGGATTGGTCACCCTGAGGTGGGAGACCCCCAGCAGGACCGTCCCGGGCCGCTGGCAGAGCATGGTGGTGGTGGCAGCACCATCTCCCAAAGCCCAGGTGCTGCAAGCGCCTCACATCTGCTCCTTTCCTGCTCCGGCGTGACCTCCCTCCCTGGGAAAGCCAGCAGGCTCTGCCTCCGACGGGTACGGTCTCCGTGCTTCTCCGTGGGGATATATATAACTTGGACGGTCTGTATCTGCCAGCCATGAGTCAGATCGAGATCTTATCCCCCTGTAACGCGTAGCCGGAGATAGCCGGTGCCACGGCACACGCGTGTCAGTAACAATCCCCGGGTTTTGTGAACTGCGGCTCTTTTTGCCATCATTGTTTCTTTCCATCACTCGCCTGCTCCTTCCTGATAGCGATCTGAGGGAGTTGGGCAAGCTGCAGACTTGCCAGCCCCCAGCTCCCAGGCCTGGCAAAGCACAATCCGAAAAAAAAAAACCCCAAACTTGCGCCGTGAGACTATCAGATTAAATCCAAGGGTTTCTACCAGCGGCGGGATGGGAAAAACCCATTGTTTGTTGATTATCGTATCATCAGCCCCGGCTGATACTAGGATGCTCAAGGAAAACACACTTCGGTTACAGTTGATTTTCAGATTCCAAAATGGTGCTGCAAAGTCTGTGCATGCCTAATTATATTTTATGCTAGGCTGTGCAATACAAAATGTATGCTGCAGCAATCAGTGAGTTAACAGTATCAATCAATTTGTAAACAGATGAAGTCACTCATTCCCAAACTGGTTTTCCAAAAACAATTACTAAATTACAATAGAAAAAAATTGTACAGTTACTGTATTTGTGTGCTGTGTTACAATCAACATACCAGGGAAACAAAACAATTTAATGCAGAAAAATCATCATTCATCTACATTATAATTGCTTCTTTTTCACATCTACAGGGCGGTTAATTAAAATTGTGATTAAATGCGGTCGCGCTGCCTAAGATGTCTTGCCCAAAACAGGTGGTACAGAATTTAAAAGTAAAAAAAATGTAATTAGCATTGGAAATTGAGAAATTGCCTGTAAGAATCAGTGTTAATTTCAGTCAGTGATGAGGTAATTTATAAATGAATGCAGTGGAGGCTGTGCAAATGCACAATTGCCTTCCTGCCTATTCTTAGCATTCTCAGCATGCAGGTGAAAATGTTTTCAAAATATTGAGGTAATTTGAAAATCAATCCATGCATTTGGTATCTTTTTTTCCTCCCCATTCGCAGCAAACGCTGAACAAATGCTGCCAGAGATGGCACAATGCATCAGTTTTGCACTTTTTGGGGAGTGATATTACGTGTGCCGTGGCATCAGCTAGAGTTTAACTAAACAAAATGTTTGGCTAAGATCCTTTACAAAGGCCAAAAATGTCAATTGAAGTCCCCGGTAATCCCGAATGTCTTCAGTTACGGTATGTGTTTAAACGATGCAGTATCAAAAAAAAGTAACAGCAACCTGCAGTGAGTTGAAATAGTGCAGCACAGATACAGCAAAATAAAAGAGATGCTAATATGGCATGGAAATCATAATGATTTCTTGTTTAAAAATAGTACGGCGCACTAGAAAAGCCTCGGTAGTACCGATGCTTTCTGTAAAAACTATCTTTTTAAACATGCATTTCAAATTTCATCCTGCAACCATAAAAGAATTGTTAACTAGGCTATGCATACAGAGATTTTCCCTTAGATGAACTTTGTTTATCGGTATTTTGGTGCTTTCTCTAAACTTTCAGCTAGCAAATGAGAAATGCTAATTCCTAACAAAAAAAAATATGACCCGCGGATACAAAAAGCTAGAGGCAAACCTGACAGCAAACAGATATTAAAGATTTAAAATCTTCTTGACAGTCAAAAAAAAATAAAAAATATCCAAGGCACACATTGCTGGAACTGACATTTCCATGATTTGAACAGCCCTCGTCCCCCTGTTCGACTCTGCAGAGAGCCTTGGCTTAGTCATCCCCATGTATATTTAAAAATAACTTGGACTTTTGATAACGTCGATTGCTGGGCCGGACTGTGTGAAAGCTGTTTGTATTTTTGAACAGGGTTGTACAGGTGTTGGTATCAGGTTGCTGTAAAACACGTGCACGATAGCTTTTGAACACAACATGCTTTAATTAAAGCAAGCTGGTCTTCCTGCAGAAAGGCTGATTTAGCCATGTAGTTTAACTATTGAAGCCCTTTCTGTTAGTTTTTTTTAATGAACTTTTCCTCTGGCTGACACTTGGTTGTTTGGGGTTTCTTATTTTATTTATTTCCTTTCGATAAGCCCTGTGCACTTCAGAGGCGATTTCGATGGTATTTAATTTGCTCATAGAAAAACCCCTGCAAAGGGATTAGGCCCAGGAAGGGACAAGGGCAAGGCCAGGCCGTGCCAGTCCGCGCTGGACCACTGTGATGCTGGGAGGAGGCTGCAGCACGGCCGGGCTGAGGATGCGGGTGGTGCTGTGGTGGGATGCTGTCCCGGGATGCTGTCCTGGCCCCAGCTCAGTGCAGGCGGAGCTGGGGAAGGTGAGTTCAGCATCAAGTGCCATGTGTGCTCTCCAGCAAGTCAATTAACCTCGCCGTGCTCATTTTTCCTGTCTATGAGATGGGGAAATACTGCCGAACTCATTCACAGGGCTTTTGTGGAGCTTAATATCTCTAAAGCACTCTGTCATTCTCCGGGACTGAGGAAGAGCAAGTATCATTCGTTGTTTCGTCAGAGGGCAGGCGGATGCCAAGGAATTTGACTGAGAAAATTATGAATGTATGTTTCTAATAATCAAATTCTCTGAGTTTATTATACAACCGGTTATTCTATTTTAGAAAACAATATTGCTTTTAACTGCCCCCCACCCCCCCCCCCGTTTTCTGCCACTGAGTCTAAAGAAGCTAACGGTAATCACTGAAGCAATGATGATTATTGACTGAAAGGTATTTTAAAATGTGAGCTCCGTTATGTGGAGCTTAGCAAGCAGCTGCACTGATGTATTTGAACTCCTTATTTTGGTGTCGGGCTGTAAAAATATATCGAAATATTAGCGAACTGGCATAGGTGCAAATCCTCACCCGACTGCAGCTGATGGGGGTGCACGGGTGCCTTCAGTGGGACACAGATCAGGAAAGCCGAGTTTGATGCCTGTGGCTGGATTTAGTGGAAAGCTGTAGGATCAAGCTCATTTGGAAATTCAGCCTTATCAAACTGAGCCTAAGTTTGGGCTTTTCCTTTTCTGTCTCATGTGAACTCAAAGGAAAGCAGATCGGGTACTGCTCTGCTGCCACATGATAGTTCTCCCCCCCCCCCCCCCCCCCCCCCCCCAGTTACATCTTTGGAGTTTTCTGGGCCTGTTCCCATGAGGAAAGACCAAATGCCATGAGAAATGTGAGCAGGATTTGGCCCCGAACAGGCAGTGCTTGCTACTTGATAAACTGAGCCATGGCTGGCCATTGTAGTGGCGGGGAAGTGCAGTGAAGGAAAAGTAGCTTCGCGGATTCCTAAAATAGAAAGTAAACATAAATATTTCTACTTTGCATGTCAGATTTCAATCACCTCTCAAAACAACTGAGCTTCTTGATTTAATTAATTATGGCTTTTCTTGTGTGTCTGTATGTCTTCGGAAAGAGCCAAATGAAAATATCCTCTTTGTTTCCCCTTTGTAACTACCGGAGCTTTCCTCGAGTTTTAACTCTTCCGCCACCCCAACACCCTCAGCCTTCATTTTTCTATGCTCTTCTTATCGCTGCTGTCCCATGGCAAGCCCCGAAGCCTGGAACATTTTGTAACGACTATGTGACAAATTGTTGGGCTTTTATTCACGTCGGACATCTTTTGCCAGGATTGCTTGTTGTTTTTTCTGTTTGGCTGTGTCATGGGACCAAAGGTGGCTGCTTTTGTGCAGCATGTCAAATCTGGTTAACATGCAGCCATTTATCTTTAAAACCCACTCCTGCACAATGGTAGGGGTGTATTGGGCCACTTGTATGGGCTCCAAGCATCAAACATATATTTTTTTTTTTCACTGCCATCCTCTCTATACGTGTGGATGCACCTTGGGCTGAGGCACTGTGGTGAGCAGGTCATGCAGCAGACAAGATGTTTCATAATTTTGGGAACCTTTTAGAGACAAATTGTACAGTGCAAGTGTAGTGTAACTGAACTGCTGGTTGCCCAGTGAAGTGTAGAAAATCAGATACAGCACAGCCTGAAAGAATGAAACGAGAATTCATATCTATGTATATACACAGTACTTTATAAAGAATTCATATACAGAGAAAACCACATTTATTCTCTTTTTCTCTGCTTATATTTGAGGATTGTGTGTGATGTGTGTGTGTATAAATGTGTTTATGTGCATGGTATATATTCATAAAAATAATATGCCACGGGATATGGGAATAGTTGTATGTGGGATGCATTTATATGCATAAGTGGTAGGTTTGCAGGTTAATGCCTGCTTGACTCTGTGTGTGTGTAAATGATGGAAAGGTGCTCAGCATGATGAAAAGATGAATTATCCTAGAAATAAAATGGAAAAACCCCGAACTTCTCCAGCAAAGTTTGCAGCTTTGGGTGCTTTTCCAATATTTAAGTCACACAGACACATTTCTGATGAAAATGATTTCCTTACAGATATGGTGATAATTATCAAATAAAGAAGCTGGTAAAGAAATGGGAAAGTTTGATTCGACAGAAAAATGAGGGCTGGCTGCAAAGTCTTGGTGCCTTTTAGCAGTTGAAGCATTTGAGATAGCGGGGCTCAATGTTTTTTTAATGATTTTCTGTGTTGTGTAATAATTATACATATAGTGCAGTGAGGTTACTTGGAGGAACACCACGCTATGTATGTTTTTTTGAGTAAAGGACCCAGGAGATTGCCTTTCACTTTGAAAACAATCCCTAATATCAGGAAAATGCTCTGTTTGTTTATGCGTACATAATGCAAGTTTGTCCGCCTGGGAACTGCAGCAAATGGGAGAAGTATGCATGGATTTCACAGGTAACAGGATTACGTGGGCACATAATTGATCCATTTGGAGAAAAAAATGACAGTGCTCTAAAGATGCCTAGGCTTTGGAGATGGAGTTTATGAAACAGGCATTTGTAAATTCAAAGGAATCAATATGTCAATTTTATTACATCTCAGGACCAGCTGGGCATTAAAGGAACAGTAGCCTTTTTAAAATTGCAGCTGCGTATTCTTGCATTGTGTACCTTTCTTAAAAGGCTTTGAATTTTAGAAAATGTACTTTTAGCAGTGCTTTGCACCTTTTCAGTGACCGGTTTGTATGGACAAAAAAAGACACAAAACATTACATTGTGTCAGTTTTCTTCTTAAGCCTCAGTTGGTAAAAACTGCCCGGCTTCAATTATACCATGCAAAAATCTTACTAATAAATATGTACACGGAAGGAGACTAATGCCTGTTCGTATCCCAAATGTTGAAGAAAATATCTGAGATTTTGCAGCAAGGACTCAGCACATGTTTCAGAGGCAGCGTCATAATGTCAGATACCTGACCGAGTGTGTTAAAGACCTCACGTGAAATGTGGTCGGAATCATTGTAAAACAATATCTTCTCTTTCCTTCTCACCAGAGTTTAAACCCCCAGATGATTAAATTTAGTTCAAAGCTTATTTTTTTCCAAGTGACAGCAGTCTTCAACTGCCCAGATTTTGAAATACAACTTTTCATACAGATTTGCAGTGTGCAGCGTGGAGGGAGATGTTGAGTGGAATTTCAGTTGCAGTGGTGGCCGCTGCCCGTAGGCTCTCAAGGCCACCCCAAAACAGGCTCTAAATCCCAGAGTTGCGTTCTCAAGGAATTACCAATGACCACTGAGGTTTTTCCTTTGGAGAGAAGGAGGTTAGCCAAGGAGCAATTGTGACTTTCCAGAATGTGTTGTACACTCCTCTACCTGAAAGGCATTTGGTTGAGGGACTGTGTTAGTAAAAGCTGAGCATGTCTCCAGCCTTCAGTAGATATCCTGTTGTCTTCTCTCCTCTGCTTGCTGGTAATGTTCAGTGGGCCTGATGGCTACAACCTACTTTGCTACTCCAAATTTATAATTAGCGTTGCCAAAGAAATCACTGATTTGGGGTACTTAGCCATGGACAACTCTAGAAGACCAACACATCTGAAAACACACTTAAAAATAGTCACGTTTTTGAGTCCCAAGAAGGAGATACCTAGGATCAATGGCCACTGCTCACTGAGACTTCTCTTCCTTAGCTTCCCCAGCTTTACCATGATCCTCTCAGATCTTCTATAATGTTCCTCCTGCTTCTTTTGCACAGCTGCTTTTTCTTTGAGCTCATACTTTTCAGGCCAACCTGGCTACAGACAAGGTCTCTGTATGGTACCCCAACCTGCCCATTAAATCTGCTTTTACTTGCTTGAGGATCTCTACTTTCCATAAGCTATAGTTACAGTGTTTCTCCAGTGGTCTGCTAACATTTAACCATGTAAATACGCCTTGGATGATGTGGGATCACACCATAGATGGGCTTATTATATTAGTGAGCAGTGTATGAAATAAGTAGAATACTCTTTATATATGTATATTCTACTATAGCTCTATCTCCCCTAAACAGAAGAAGTGAATATGAAAGAACAAAAAGTCCAGTTTTCCCTGAAAGAGTACAGAAGAGCTGATACAAACAATACAAGCTAGTTAGGTTGTGTTTTGTGGTCATAGACTTAGCATGAATTAAAACTTTATTATGCAATGATGTACTTTCGAGGCATTTTTTAAAATATTCATGTGCTAAGGAAGACATGGAAAAGGGGTTCAGAGTGTTTTCATAGAAATTTGTGGCATTGTAGAAAATAAAGATGACCTTCTGCCAAGCAGTGATGATCAGAACTGATGTAAACACACATAAATAGAGTTGAGAGAAACTATATAAAGTCAATAGATTAAAGCTTACAAAACTTCAGAGGTAAGACTTCCTTTCAGCGTAGCTTTTCCTGCGTGCTTAGGTGTGAAATGTATGATGTACACACCATGTTTGTCTCAATATCCTCCACTAGTGATGAGATGCTGAGACAAGTAACTAGTGACAGTAACTAGTCTAAATTAACATTTTCTAAGACCCACAGCAATCTCCACTCAAAAGGTGACATCCCTTTCCATGCTTGCTAGAGGAGAGTAAACAGAGGTAAGAAGAGTTGAAGTGACTTCCCAGGAAGTCAGCTGGAACTAAAAACCTAGAACTAATAAAACCAGAGGTCATATTCTGATCCTGGTTACCTCCGTGTAGTCCCAGAGCCACTCTGTGGGCAGCCTTTATATTTTGTCAGTTCTATGAATCTAATTCTAGAAGTAAAACAAAGCTTCCCAACGATAAGGTGGAAAAATGGCAAAACGAAACCCTGTCATCGACCTGATGGATGGTTCTTCCACTGAGATCATAACAGCTTCTTCAGAGACTTTTACAATCTCTGTAGAAGTGCAGGAGGCACTGCCAATATCCGCAGATCATTGGCATGATAGACCGTAACGGCTTCTTCAGAGCCGTTCCGGTCTATCGTGTCAATGCGTACTTAGGGAGTCCTCAATGCATGGATCATTGACACGGTACTACATAACGGCTCCTTAGAAGCCATTACTGGGTATCAAGTCAATGCATACTTAGGGAGCCCTTAATGCACGGACCCACGCAAGTTGACTTGCTCTGAATACTAACAATCCTGTGGAAGAGTAGTTACTGCGTATGGCATTGAAGGAGATTATTAATACCTGCCTTCAAGAGCTCAACTCATGCGCCACGCTCCCAACGCCTTTATGGGAGAGGTACGGCTGCTCCCGAGTCGGAGCGCTGCGCGGGAGAGTCTGAACTCAGTGAACTTTCCCTCCTCTGCTAACATCATTTTATTTCATAAAATATGTAAAAAAAAAAAAACACCCACGCTCTCAATTTGAGATGGGAAAGCCAAGAGGCAGCCCAGGACAAAACATTTAGAGTTAGAATATAAAGCCTTGAGACTAAGTGGTTGCAATGGAAATGCTGGCAAACCCTTGCAGATGAGCAATAGTTCTGTGTATTTTACCCCTCTCAACTACTTTGCTGTCGTTATCAAATATACTGGTATATTTACAATGATCCCTGAAAGATGCTTAGCACCAAGCTTGCAGAAACGACCCTCTCTTGAAGGAGAAATGCTTTGTTAAATACCCCGTCATCCAGCGAGGAGTTTGTCTGGATTTGTTGACCCGGTCCCTGGGGAACGTCCGCTGAGACTTTCCAAATCGTCACCACACCTCTGTTTGACCTGCAAAGGCGCATCCCCTTCATTTGGCTTCCCCTAGACAAGATATCCCTGTACCGAGTTAAAAATGCTTCTAGTTTGCTGTTGTTGATATTTTTCTTTTGTGTTCTGCTTACTGACTGACATCTGCTATCATGCTAAGCAGGTGTTCCTGTGTAAACGAACGTGCCCTGTTTGTGTTTCGCCATCCTCGCTACTGCGCACCCAAATGAGCAGCATGATTAAGAATCCTGTAAATTTTTGAAAGGAAACGGATGGCTGCCCTACTAGAACATAATTACACCGTTCCAACATCCGCAGCTCACTGCTGCAGCCGAGTTGGAGAACAGCAGAAATTAATAATATATAATAGCATCATTCTCGTAATTTATAAATGAAATAAAGTAGAGAGGAGATTCTGCTGATATGCATTTTCTTCTTAATTCTAAAAGACAAAGTATAGATTAGAATTTTACTGGGGTGAAACCTGGCCAGCAATATCATACTAGTTGCAAGTGTAGGGCCTGATTCATGAGAGGGATTTTGCTTAGGGAAAAGAGCTAATATCTTTTATTGGACTAGGGGAAAAAAATGAGTATACAAAGTGCTCTAAAGGCAGCCCCTGATGAAGGGAGGCTAGGAAACCTCCACAGATCATATACCTAGTTTTTAGTTTTAATTCATTTGTAGGTATTGCAGGAAGACTTTGCTGCACACTGCATTTTTTTTCCCTGACTAAAATAATACACTATCACAGGTCACCCCCTCGGAGAGGAGAGAGGACTAATCAGTTAAAGATGTTGTCTAATCTCCTATTTTTGTTGAAAAACAACAATGTTTTCAAAAACAATATTTTGAGCTCCAGAGATGTGCCAAAAGGAGCTGTACTGAAAACCACTGCTCAAGTCAAGCCTTGGAGTCAGTGCTCTAATTATGCCTCTCAACCCCGCTGAAAAAAAAAAGATACAACCTTCTGAGGAGGAAGACATATTATTTGTAAAGATTAAGCAGTATGACTTTTATTTTTTTCCATTGCTTATGAACAGCCGAGTTAGTTAAATGTTTTTTATTTTTCTTCTGTAGCTACCCAGATACACTCGTCTGGGTGATGGCCCAGCTGATTTATACTTTTACTGGGATAAACTCAAATGGGAGAGTTACCAAAAAACCACAATAGTGTTTACTTACAGGTTAATTAGGGACATTTTTATAAATTTTGACAGTGTAAAACTCTAAAGAATGATAATTGCTTTGATGGAAAAGGTCAGCACGGATTCCCCAAGTTTAACCCAGCAAACACAAATGTACACAGTGAGCCCAGAGAAATATTTCTCTTTTGAACTAATGGATATGTTTGAGTCCTATTCTTCTAAAGGGCCCCCTTAATAATTTGTTTCTAAGAAAATATGTGCATAAACAGATTTATTTCATTAACAGGTATTTATTTAAGTGGGCTGCACTGTATTTAAATCTCTGAATAGTTTCCATTACTTCCTCAGCTCACTTACTTCAAGTTGACTAATTTTAATAAGGCTAAGGTGCCTAGGGTCTTATTGAGTGTTCAGTTTGATCAATATGGCTAAATTAAAATAGTGCAAAATATAAGTAAATGTACTCTAACAACTCAGTGAAAAATGTGGAGTGGACCAAACATTGATTAGTGTTCCACAGACATTAATTTGTTGTTTTAAGTACCCTAATACTGCTCAGAAACTGCATCTACCTCCAGCCCGCCCATGCAGTCTGGGTACTCATGGACCATATTCTGCCCAGCTACCGCTGAGCAACCCCGTTGGCTTTCACGGCATCGCACGCATCTGAAGACATAATTTGGCTCTGTATCATGCAGAACCAGGTCTGCACACCCTGGTCTCACAAGCAGCCCTTCTGGTCCACGTTTGGCTCGTTCCAGGAGGAATAGCATTCCCGTACCACTCGCAGAGCAAGCCTGGATCACACCTAAGGGAAGTAGAAGGAGGACAGTTACGATTATTTGCACGAGTGAAGACTATTTATATAATCATATTCATTATGAATTTGGGGCTATACATCAATTCTATACGTGCATTTTTAAGACAGGCACAGACTCTTAGGGAAGTGGTTATACATACAAGAAGATATTCGTTTTTGCCCTCCTGTAACACCACAATATTATTGTCATAAAAGATTAATGTCAACCCCCACCTGGTATTAAATTGCTTTCAGTAGCCCTTGCATTCATGTCTTTCTGCACAAGACAAAACCACTTTTAAAGTAACTACATGCATCTTCAACTTGAATTACTGCTATTACTGGGTTACATTTTATTTTTCAAATGCCTTAGTTGTTGTGGTAGGTAGTTTTTCCCATGGATATGATGTTCTGAATAAGAATATGGTATCAGGAACTTAATTTTAGGGCAGCAAAAAAGCATACTTTTGAAAATAGGGTCTTATCATAGTCTTGTTGATAGATGTTGCACATGTTAATTATATGATATTTTTTTCATACTCCAACAAAAAGCTGTATTTTCCACATGTTAAAAATATTTTGGTTTTCTTTCTTTCTCTTTCCCTTCCTTTTTCTTGGTTAGCAAAAGCATGAGATTATCATACTTTGACATTCAATGCTTCCACAGACAGACTTTAATGGTTGCTAAAAATATGACAATAACTCCTTAGCAATCATACTTTTATGTAATTTTAAATGGTTTCTGATATCTTTCTTGGTTTTTCAGTATTTTTTCCCTCTACCTGTAGTGTGATCTTTCTGCTTATCTTTAATCTCCTTGGTAAGTGATATTCTCTGTAACAGTTCTTCCTTGATGCCATCTTTTTCTACGTGGCCAAAAAATAGTAATTTCACATAAGCAGAAGCTTGTTTCGTTGAAGGTAAATTGGCAGTGTGTGTATAAGAAACAAAGAAAGAAAAGAAAAGAAATAAATAGGAGCGAGTTCATGTGTTAAAAAAAAAAAAGTAACTTGAAAGCAAATGCCGTCACATTTAGGAGAAGTAAATTCTGTGAAGATGAAGTCAAATATGAAAAGCATTTCTCTAGTTTAAACTGACCAAATAGAATTATAAACAGCAGAAACATTTGAAGTTCCCGTTTTTTAAATTAAAGCTGGAGCTTTAACTTCTTAACCTTCAACACGACAAGTAGAGCACACTGTGCAAAAACAATTTGTAAGTCTTCTTAACAAACATCTCAAGTGAGGAGGGCCAGCACAAGTTCAGAAGAATTGACTTTTCATTTGTAGCTATGCCAAAAAAAATGCTTAGGTTTTTTTGTTGTTGTTTAGCTTTGGTGCATGACAATCTTGATTTTTTCCAGCATTTTACATGTTTAGAGTTTTTAATATCAAAGGTATTGCTCTCTGTAAACAAGTGTAAGTTTACCGAGGCAGCTTCACTTACAGTCTTCCCTTGTAATCAGATGTGAAAATTACACCCTCCCTTTTGGCTACATGATAATTACACATTTCAACATACAACGAATTGTCTCTGTTTCAGTTGCTGGAATGAAACAGTGAAGGCCCTCGGGAAAATATATTATTATATTAAAGATCAGTGCCATAGCTGTTTTTAGTAAAAGCGAAGTTTGTAATCACAACTATAATCAAGATACTTTGAGATTTACATATACACATATATATATATATATATGAGAGAGAGAGCAGTTAAAAATAAAATGAGACTGAGGTACCTAAGCACGGAGGGTGAAACTTAGCCCATGTACCAAGCAAACAGCCTACTCCCTGCTTAAATCTCACCAAAACCCTATTTTGAAGGTGAATTTTACCCTGAAAGCATAATTTATTGTAAGGTTTAACAAAGTTTCTCTGGCTTTGTCTTGTTTTTCTTCTTTTTCTTTCTCCTGGCTACTCTCTTTCACTCACCTAGAAACTTAGCCTGAATTTCTGGTGCATCTATTGATTTCCTTGCAAATGCTGGGTGCAGAAAGAATTCAGAATTAAGCATTGCTCGGAAAGAGCTGTGGGAAAAAAATTACATATGCAGCAAAACATGTTAGAGTTGTGTTTTGACAGTTTCATGACCAAGCCAAAAAATATACATTTTTTTGTACCTGGCGCAGTTTCACAAAAATGTCCCCTCAGGGAATAGTCATTTTTTGTCAGAATCAACTGTTTATTTACTTAAAAATCTAAAAGTTTTGCCTTACATTGGAGGCAGAGTTGCTGAAGGTTAAAGTTCAACATCAGTCATTGCATTGCCTTCACCGTAAAAGCATGGTTTGTGTCACGAGAGAGGGATAAAAGCATTAGCATGGACACAGGACAAAATAAAAATGCCATGTATTTTAAAAACAGAGCAGGTGAGGTTTGTCAGGTCTCTCGTATGCATCTGCAGCCGTGCCCTGGCCTGCTCGCAAGGAATGGCCGACCAACTTGGACCTGCCACCACCGTGGTTGAACATGGCAACAATGGTTCAGGCTGGAAGTAATAGATTTATCCAACAAACTCAAACCCTGGTAGGGCTTTGATGGTGGCAACGGTGTTGAGACCCTTGCTATTGCCTGTGGAGATGTTCATGGCAGGCAGGGCTTTGAATGTCCTTCTTGATCTGCGCCTTGCTGGACTTGAGGGATCAAAAGGGACATGGGCGGCTTCCCACCCCTGCGCCCAGGATGGTGCATGCCACTGGAAGAAATAACCCAAGCCTGACCTAGTCGTGTGCTACTCTGGGAGTGGTGTCTTTTGTGCTTCTGCACCAAAACACTACCTAAATGCCCTGCAAATGTGCGGGGCATGAGTTTGGGGGAGTCTAGGTGCCCCCACTCGCATGGGACTGCGCTGTGTGTGGCACCGTGCCACGGGACATCCTGCCTGCAGGTATGGGGGTATCCCCCACTTCGCTCATATTAATTCAGGAAATATACAGGCATGCTTGGGACATAACCCCAGATCACAACGAAATCCTGACATCACACTAATGTGAGGAGATATAATGACTTTTAAATCAATGTCATTGTACTGGTAAAGAAGAATTAGGTCTCTCACCCTGAAACTTAGGCTTTACCCAGGGCAAAACTCTGTGCTTTCAGCAGAGAAGTGTTTTTTTTAATTAATTCTTACCTGTATCTGTGTATGTATGCAAGCAATCAACATTTTTTCCCTATAATCAGTTTAGAAGATTACAGGGTTAACAGAAATACACTGTGTCAGATGTTCTTTTGCATATATATTTACCTTGACTGCAGCTCCAAACTGTTGGGACTGGCAGGCTGACCTTTCACACTGGCTACCGGCCATGTTCAGTGAATAATTTTGAAACAAATTTTTTACTAGGATTTTTAACATAACTATTTATTTGGGGAAGCAATTTGCATCGGGGAAAAAAAACCCAAATGTAAATACAGATTTCCCCTGGAGATTAAAAATAGTCCAAAACTAATACCCTAATCTAATTCACATAATGATCATCATGCAATATATTCACTGGGCCTAATCCTGCCCTCGCAGAGTCTATCTGAAGTCAGGGACTCGATATACCTGTCTGAATTTGAGTTTACCCTTCATAGCCCAGTTACAACAGGGGAGCAGCTTTTGTCTCTATGGTGAATAATATTTTGCAAATTAGACCTCGTCTTAAAAAAAAAAAAGCAATATATAAGGTGGGGAGGGAGTTTCTCCTGACTCACACTCACAGGGCAGAGGTCACAGCCGGAGCTGCTCTGGTAGGAAAGAGTTGAGCACCGCACCATAAAATATGAAAACTGTGACTCAAACTGATGAAAAGGGAGTTAATCAGAGATAAGGGCAGCTCTTCATCCCTACCGAGCTCTCTCATTAGCGTGGCAGTTAAAGGTATTCCTCCACCCTCGTTAACTTTGCATTTGTCCCGCTGTATTTATTATTTGCTCTTTTTTTCTGGCCGTCTCAGAGGCTGCATGTTTCCCCTGACAAGTCAATACCAGACCCAACTCTGGGCTGACAACCTCCATGGGGTTATCGCTGGCCTAAACCAGGCAGGACTGAGCGCAGAGCCGTGCCACCAGCATGATGCAGGATGTCGGGGTGAGGGGAGGTGAGGTGAGGTCCCCCTGCACCCTGGCTCCCCCCTGGGCTGCTCAGCACCACGGGAAAAGTTCTGTCCCGACTTTTGCTGCTGTGCTCAGAGGTGGGGTCTGCCTGGCCTCTGTGGCTTTTTAAACCCAGCAGAGACTACTAGGAGCCCAGTTAATGTGCATATTGATGTACCCTGTAGCTTCTGAAATGATGAGAGAGCATATTGCTTATTTCCACAACAACGAGCTAGGAAATATTTACAGCGACCCCGTTCCGCTACCTGGGGAATTTCTCCCCAGGTGATGGAATGAAGCAACATCTGATTATTTTTTTTTTTCTCAACACAAATTAAAAAATACCCCCCCCCCCCAAAAAAAAACCAAACCAACAATAAACCAAAGTTGTTAGTCAGGACAGAGATACCTCCTCCACCAGCACGCAGATATGATATAGCTTTAATCTGTATTCATCTTGTCCACTGGGGCTAGAAGATGGAGGAGCTATTATGAAACCTTTTTTTTTTTTTTTTTTTTTTTTTTGAATTTGCTTTATTCACTGTTTACTATGCCGGGCTGACATGATATGATTTGTGCATTGCGGGGTCACAACAAGCTACTTGCAGGACAATTTGCTGAATCAAGAGGGTGATTGTGTCTGGTGCCAGTCAGTCGCAATTAGGGCCAGGATCAGGGAGGCCCAGAGCTTGTGTATCGTCTTGGGCAAACCTCATAGAAATCAGCTCACCTGAAACTAATTGTCACAACAGAGACCTTATGCAAATGAGCCCTAGGGTTAGCGTGGGAAAAGAAAAACTGTCGCAAAGATAGGTGACCTGCTGAGCAGGGGGTCTGTTGCTGGGGAAATCTTTGTTCAATGAGTTAAAAAAATGTTCGCATTGTTCCAAATCCAAGAAAAACGTAGCAGATCCTCTCCCTAAGAAAGCGTGGCGAGCACACTCATCTGAAAGTCCAATAAAGTGGCAGCCAGCTTTCGAGCCGGTAATAAATTGGAAGTCTTTATTCTTTATAAGGGCTGCAGCAGGAAAATGATTTTCCTTTGCAAAGGGGCCTTTAAAGTTTAGCTGCTCACAGTTAGCTGGCGCTTAAAACTTCACTGTCTGTCGAAGCTTTCGCCTGCCTAACCTGTTGGATCCCAGCAGATTTCCCGACCTGAGGTTTTAGCAGCTGGAAAAACCCTCCCTCTGGCTCCTGGAGCTGTTTTTTGGAAGGCCTGGCTCTCGTACCACAGCGAGCCGTTGGGTTTGGAGGGCAGGAACAAATGGGGAGCAGATCCGTGGAGATTCTCCCGTAGAAATCTCCGGGGATCTCCAAAGCTCTCCAACTTCGAGCGTCTCTTCTCTCAGTGCCTTTCCGAGCAGCACCCGCCAGCGAGACAGGCAGGTTTGAGCGTTGGAAACATAATCGTGAATTAAGCACATTTAACGACGGGATCATTGACGTCTGCATGCGAAAACGGCTGTTTCTGACATGCTTTCCCTCTCCCTTTTTCTCCTCTGCCTCCAGCCCAGGCAGAGAAAAGCATAATTTTCAGCGAGCACATTACACAACATTTGTCTTGTTCACTCCTTCCTCTTTAACAATTTTTATGGGGGTTGCTCAACACGTTCTAAAATAGGAATGGAGACGATATAATAAAGTGCTGAACTGATGATATACGCGGCAGTTTATGCTGTCAATGGCAAATTCAAAAGAAAGGGATGCAACACGCTCCAAGTGAAGAAATGTAAGCCCATGCCCTATAAGCACATAGAGTGAGAGGCAGCCAGGGTATTTTTGCACGTAAGGCTTTTTCAAAGAGGTTGACGGGGACAGAGGCGAGATTAATTGCACTAAAAGATACTGGACAAATTTCAGAGACATGAGCTGCTTTGCGCTATCATCGAAGGCAAAAGAATAGTTATTTTGTTTGGTTAATGATTAGAGCTGTGCTTTTGGTGGTGCTGCTTTAAAGGGGTGAAATGTAGATGGTATCAGATCAGCAAGTTCGGAAATTAACTTCCTACTCACCAAATATCATGAAATAAGGATGGCTTAAAAGTAATGCAGATTAATCACCAACTTTTTTTTTTGATCTCTTTTGTCCCTTTACCACTGTCTGAAATAATTTCCACAAATAGGAGACGTTTCACAGTGGGTATGAAGTGCTCAGCTTTCACTCATCAAACTTTAATCGGAACTGCATTTTAGTTTTTGAATAAAGAACACTTAAAAAATTTAGATGCAAATTATTTTGCATTATTCATGCTCTAAGTGTCCTTGTAGATTTAAACACTTCTGAGGCCACCTTGATTCAAGTAATTACCTAGGCCCTCACTGCTCCATCATGAATAAGGTATTTTGTACAAGTAAAGTATGCACCCGATGAGCTTTTAAAGTGGCTTTACACTGAACTTGTGTATTGCTTCTCGTGCATGAGTGATTCGAACATGCGTCGCAATCTGTCTCAGGTGGGAAATCCTGGCAGAGCATCCATGAGTGACGGAAGGAAGCCTACCAGCCTCGGCGCACACTATTTCTTTGTCTTCGCAGAAGAATCTCAAAGTAATTCTCTCACTCAAGTCTTGTGGTTCCTCTTAAAAGTCTGAGGAAGCAATAGCTGCTAGCAGGGAAAGAAATGACAGTCATTTTTCACTTAACCCTTCGTTTCCCATCCTGGCCCCCCTTCGCCTGCTGCCTGTTCTCAGTCACTTAAGGCATTCGCGTAAGATAATATAAGTCTTTCTACTTTTATGTAGCATTGTACATCTGCCTCCCCATCTGTCCGCTCAGCCTCCCTCACGTACCAGCGCTAGGTACCACCTGAGCAGGATTTTTCACACAATAGAGCCAGCCCAGTGCCGAGCACTGTGGCTGAGCGCTTCTCCCAACAGAAGTGGCTATGTGAGGGCAAGCTAAATGTATATCTACACATATATTGTCAACAACATGAGCTCGCAAGAGTTAAATTTAATTGGCTGAATCTCGTAGTTGGCGTTTGTTGCAAAGTGCCCATGTTTTTTTTCTTTTCCAGCTACATTGCTTTGAAGAATTATAGGAATTTTATGATGTGCTATTGGAGTTCCACTGGCAGAGATTACAGTAAAGGGGTTAAAGTTGGTTTATGTTAAAAAAAATTATGCAGAAACCAATAAAAATAAACACACTCCAGTAGACTAAACTTGCTGGGCTTTTAGTTTTAGCTTAACAATAGAAGTTTAGACGAAATCCAACATTGCAGCTTTTAGAAAATTAGTTGACACTCACAGTTGATCATCTTTACTACACAGCGGTATAATTAATATTTAAACATTCTAATAATGCAGCTTGCTTTGCATGCACTTTTCAGCTCCACCACAGTATATTTTATCAGGAATACTGCTAGCATTTTCTTAGGTAATGTCATTTTTTAAAGTTATATTTAAAATAGGATATTGGCTTCCTACTCAGTGCAAAAGAAATATCAATAGGCTAATGGGCAGATTTCATACATCAGTTTATGATTAAAGCGTGTCTTTACTGAAGACAATAGAAAATATACAAGGGGCTACTTCATTGTCATCATTATAAAATAAATATACCCAGAGACTATCTGTTTAGAAAACTGTCTCAAGTTGTTCATTCTTCTTCATGGTATCTATAATAAGAGGAACTTTTAATATCTAGATGCAGAGCAAAATCAGGCAGTGACCCACAGATCTGTGAAATACTGCACCTCTGACACCCACTCATTTACAGCCAGAGAGCATTTAATAAAGAAGTCAGGCAAGTAAAAAAAAAATCAAGCCAGGAGTTTTCACATGAGTGTTTTCAGGGTTAAGGCTTCTGTCTGCCTAGCAATTTAGTAAAATGGTGAGAAATTATCAAAATGGAAAGGACTGTGCTGGCTTATATCCTTAGGAGAGCTCTCTTCTTCCAGCTGAGGTGGGAAGGAAAAGTTGTTTTAGGTGCTTTGCTCATCAGCTTAATCCCCCTGATTAGTGCAAGGTGTTCTTTATTCCCCGTTTTATAACTTCTAGCAAGGCAGGCTGTTCTCAGAACTGATTTGGAATGTCTTCCAGAGCTTTCTCTTGCAGCCTTTCATGTGCATGGGTCCTCCTGATGCCAGCCAGAGGCTTGGTGTTTGTGTGGCTATTATTAACCACCATGAATGTGTGGGCACCCCTGGCAAAAGCCATCCCCATGGCTCCTTTGGGCTGATCTGCGGAGGAAAAAAAAAATATATATACAGACATACCTTACACACCTATTTTAGCCGCTTCATCATGCGAAGAGAATCTCCTAAATTTCCCATCTGGAAAAAGCATCCTGCAAAGCGAGCTCCTTGTGCAGCTCCCAGCCTTGGAGGTATTTAGTGGTGTGCCCAGGGGGGTATTCTTTTTCACTAGGAGATGGGTTTTTGGGGAGCATGGCATCAGGCGGGGCTGCAGCGGGTTGCAAAGGTGCCTGAAGCTCAGCTGAGAATCAGGCCCTGGGTTTTGTCACGTTTCATTGCAAGTTTGAAAGCAGGCCCATTTCTATTAATACTGTTAATAAAAGGCATATGTTTTGTCAAGCAAAACCACCCTTTCATTAAAACAGAGCATAATTTCATGGGTTTTTTTATGTTCATGCAAAAATAACCATTTCCCCAACATGTCCCAGAAAGCAAAGTTGGAGAGTGTGTGTGTGCAAAATTTCACCAAGCCACAAATATTTTCATGCTAAATACCACTAAATGAAAATGCTCAGCGTCTCACTGCTTTAAGCTAGTCCTAGAGCCTCAGCCTAATTGCCTGGGAGGCAATGGGAGTTTTTAATTTACTTAAAAAGTAGCAGAAACGGGCTTTAAAAATTTTGTGTGTGCAACGACCGTATGACTGACGCCATAAGATCCATAGCATGTGTGAAAATAGATTGCATATTTCTGAGAGCTTTCTCTGGGCTCTGCCATGGATTGCCTTACACCACGTGCTCCTGCAAAGAATTTGGGGTACGGTTTTGATGGAAGATGTCGTGGCGCGTAAAACAAAGTCGCCTTGTGTTGGCAAAGGGCGCGTGGGAGCTGCCGTGCCGTGTGCGCTCTGTCCATAGGGCAGGGGTGGGAGTGGGAGTTTTAAGGAAACAGATAAACAACAAATAGAAAGTGCTTAAAAATAGGGCCATAACTTCCAGCCTTGCTCTATGGTGACTGATGCTTGTAGTTACAGGTCAGAGTTGAGCCAACTCTTACTTTTCAATTGAAAGTAATGCTGGGAGGTGCTGCAATAGAAACATTTGTGTTTGAGGTGGGAGCAAACTGCCTCTGATGGTTTGACTTGCTTCTTCTTTATCAGGTTTTGTTCAGGAAGGCAGTTACACACACCTTGGCTGCAAATAACTAAAAGAGCGTGATCTATTTTAAACCTTCTGCTGAGGTGGTAAAGAAGAGATAAGATGAGACCTAGCTGCTATCTCGCTTGTGTGTGTGACAGATATGTCCAGAAATGGATAAAATTAAAAGCATTTTTCATATGCTAATAACAACCTGGATGACGAAATAATACAGGGAACGGAGCAGCAAAGTCAAGAGGTTTCTATCACAAGTACATTTCTCCCATTACCTAAATTATAGGACTTCTTTCCCCAAACTGATATACATATTTTTACTGTGTCTAAAAGAAAATTCTATAGTAGAGTTTGATTTCAGCATCAACCTTATGGCAGCCATGTGGGAGTGAGATTATGGGACATGTGGAACAAAAGTCTTCCAGCCAGAGGAGGCCTTCTGAGCATAATGATTCTTATTTAAATTAGTCTATGTTTTATTACTCAGTTGGGGAGGGGAGAAGGAAACCAAGGAAAAGAATATTTCTTTAAAACCACGGTCACCTGAATTGTAGATGAAGCAAAATTAAGTAGTTTTCAGCCCGTAAAATGGACAAACATTTTCATATCATAATAATTGTTTCAAGCAATCCTCAATTTTATTTTATTTTTTAAAAATTTTACATTTAAACTTGTTTTTCCTGTTGGCATGCCTGCCGATTCATTTGTAAATGTGCTTTAAATTCCTTTGTATATTACAATGAATGCCACCTCTTTAAACGCTCTTAGTAATTTAGCGAACTTCTTTGCCAGTGGGTGAAAGTACAGTATTGTACATGCATAAGAAAAGGTACATTCATTATGCTTCACGTATGAAAAGGTATATTAGGAACGGTTTTGCTTAAAGTGGAGGGGTGAATGGAGGAGCCCCTGATCCATCATAGCGCTTTTGCATGTGTGAGAATGTGTCTCTGTGAGCCCAACGTCCAGAAATGCTGGCCGGGAACCTACCGGCAAATGTGTGCCTGTGAAACCTGAGAAGATTTATAACAAGTAGGTAATCGTTTCAGGCCTACGCGAGGGGAGCGGGAACTAAAAGCTCACGCTGGGGCCGAACAGGAGTTTTGGGGAGAGAGAGAGAAAACTCGGGGTCTGGTTTCTTCCACCTTCTGCCACGGCTGTCATGAGGTGCTGTGCTATGTGATGGGAAAAGGGTCGTGCAAGGAACAGGCTTGAGATCTCCCTGTGACTTTTGAAGCGTGTTTTGGGGTCAGGGCTGACCCCCGATGCTTGCCATGCGACTGGCTTGTGGTGTGCAATAGGTAGAGGGACAGAAGTGAGGTGGCCGCAGGAGCATGGTCATGCGTTCCTTCCCACCTTCTTTACCCAGCACGGATTACTCCTGACTCTCAGCGCGAACGGGAAGGTTCAGTTAATTCAGTTAAATCTTGGTGTGAGAAATACACCACATGCCATGATGGAAGGTAAAGGGACAGTGGGTATGGCCAGGAAGGGGCAGCATCTGTGGAGAGCAGTGCAAGGCCACAGTGAGCCAAATCCTGCTCATCACCCTCCCTTTTTTTTGGGGCCACTCACTTCAGCAAGGTGAGTGGGATTCATGCTATTGGCTTGGCTTTTCTGTGAAGAACAACCACAGCAGTACGGAGAGAGTTGGTCAGTTTATGGTCAATAAACATAAAAGCTGAGAGGGTTTCAATGAAACATTCTTCCCCAAACCAGAGGTCATTCATTTTGCACTTATTCCTTTATGTGGTTTCTGAAAGTTTAATTTTAAGGAGAGGATGTGGGTACGCTCTGTTTGCTTTCTTTCTCTTTCCTTTTCTTTCTTTCTTTCTGAGCTCTTTACTTCGAATTAATTTCATGGAAACACGTGTGAATGCTTTCCAGTGGCATGCCAGCTGTCATTTTTTGATCGGGGGGGAACCCAGAGTTTATTTACGAGATGTAATTTTAAGCTTGATTCATTGTAATAAGTGTCACTGTAAGGCAGGCGAAGGAGAGTTAGCTTTCATTAACATTCTTCAATTCTGGAGCCCATCAGGAGGTAGATAAGGTACCACCGAGTCCATCCACCTCCCAGACCACAGGAGGACAATGCCAGGAATGTTTGCAATGTGTTTCTATTTTTGTCACACCTATGTGTGGCCATCCATCTGGTCTTAATCAATCAGTCTCATCCCGGAGCTTTGCTGTTCTCCCAGCTGAAATAATACACTTCTTCAGCAAGAGCTCTGCCTCAAGGAGGGTCACTACTCACCATTCCCCAGACAAGGCATATTAACAAGGCTTACATATTTGTAAACATAGGTAAACCCAGGAGGGGTGGTTGGGAAGGAACATTTTGAAATATGAATATTTTATGAATAAACCACTGTGTTGTTTACTTAGCGATATTACACAGGGAAACTTGATGAAGTACTAGAGGTAAATTTGTTTTAGCAAAAAAACCCCAACCCCTCCAAAGCACCGAGACAAAGATAAATGATGAAAGAGTGAATGATCCACCACCCTATTTAAGCAGAGGTAACATGTATAAAATATGTTTCTGAAAGAGCAGAGAAGTGGGTGGTGAATACTGTAAAATGTGCCATTTATTTATTTAGATTGCACATCAGGAGATAAAACAAATGAAAACTCTGACTTGTTAATAATTTACATTTAAGTGGAAAATTCTTACATGCTGTTAAGATACCTCCAAGACCTGACACCACAAACGCAAATAATTTACATTCTTTGTGTGCACACAACTTCTCTTGTCTGGGAAAAAAAAAAAATCCAAATACGTGTTCAGGGGGCGATGAAAACCAGGATACATTTACACTCTTATAATTATGTTTATCAATTTTGGATGCCTCTTTTGAAGCATTCATGGAGCTGACCTTCCCATCCATCAGGTGTTCCTGGCTGAGAATCTGCTGGGCCATACCTCACAACCTAGGAGGTAGGAGATGCAAAGAGGGGGGATTTCTTTTCAGCAAGCAGCGCTATTACTTTTCCCCCTAACAGCTTATGCAAAAAGTTTTGTGGGGGAGAAAAAAAGCCCCAGAAAAAAAAAAAAAAAAGAGGAGTGTGCATAACAATAACTACCTCTGTCCCTTCTGTTTTTGTTCTTTTCATGTCAGGGAACTTTTTAGCCGTGCTGCCCGGGTAACTGCTCTGGAAGGTTGGAATATCTCTTGTTGAAGGAGGTTTGTGATTGAGGGCCCTCTGACACAACCTTTTGTTGCTCTGAGGTGTTTGATCCTCTTTCCCTTTCTTCTAAAACCAATCCCATCCCTTTAAAAAATGGATAACCAGCACTTCTTTTACTTATTGTCAGCTTTTGGAAAGTTACTGTGGGGGGTTGTAGAAGTTTAACTAGTTAACCCCTTGCATCCTGATAGCGGGTTGCCATTAGTACTTCTTTTTCGCTCCTTCCCGGGTGGGGAATATTTCCATAGCTGCGTCAGGTATGCAAATCCTCTTTTATAGGGAGCCATGTGACGGGTTGGCTTGCGGACAGTTTGCTCGCCGATCTTTCTTTCCCCTGGCTTGGCAGAGCTTGCTTAGGGAAATCAGGTTCAGACGGGAGCTCCGAGCATGAGCAGGGGCTGAGGAGACGGTCCCTGAATCAGGACGGTCGCTATTCAATTGCGCTGAAATTTCAAAATGAGTCAGAATTTGTAGCTGCTGATTTTCTTCTCTTTCCTTGAACTGAAACTTGTGAGAGTCACCACAGGCGTAGGCTGATATGATACACTTTTTTTTTTTTTCTTCTCTTTGAGAGCGGCTCTGAATAACAAGAATTCACAGAGAGTCGCTCTTCAAAAGTGTGTGGCCAAATCTGAAAGTAACAAAGGAAGAACACCTTAAAATGAGATGTGTAATAAGGACGCTTGCTCAGCGCCTTGCGATTAAAAATGGGACTGTTTTTTTTTTTTCTTCAGAGGAAAGGGACACAACCCAGGCTATAGGAAAGAAAAGCAGCTTAAATGGATTATTTAACAAAAAGCAACTTATAGCTCCTAGATAGTGACCTACATTCTGCACACAATGATGATGTTTTACGGTGGTGATAGGGTTAATAACCTAACATCATTCATGTAGTGTTTTTTGAAAATTGAATTTTACTGCTACAAAGTAAATGTAACAGCCCTCTGGAGACAATATTACAGGCACTTTATTGTTTGCTAAGCTGATGTCATCTTTCTACGGACTGACTTTAAAACAAAGGCAGAACATTTATTACAAATATCACTGTGTGAAAGGAAATCTACTGAAATATTGTTTAGAAGGTGGACTGATAAAAATGTATTAATACTTGGCTTTGATTATCTGCAAAGTTATGCCAGTGGAATGCTTTCTCGCGTGATCTCTGCTCAACAGAAATGTTCGTCTTGGATATTACACCTACTTTTATTTTAATGTTATCCATCTCTGAGCATGTGTTACTTTTAAAACGTGTTTTATAATATACTCTACAGCTCATTTATAACTCTTCACAGTTTCTTTGTAAGAATGTAAATGAGGTTTTGATCAAAACCTAAAATATTTCCCTTCAAAGAATTTTCATGTAAGCATGGCCATGTCTTCCCTGCTGAAATCACTGCAACTGCTCATGTGAATAAAACTGACAAGACTTGGCCCTCTTTTAGGGACATGGCTTGGCTCTGATCTGCCTTCTGCTGTGAGTTTTTCTAGTGACCCCAGTCTGTGTAGGCTATGGACCCATTAAGGCCAGTATTTCCCAACCTGGATCCCCAGTCAAGTGCCTACGTCATCATCTCCCGGTGTGGCGAAGATGCTGGAGGCTGAAGATTCAGTGCCTACAAGTTATGTGGCGTTCAGTCCTTGGAGAACCACACCATGTGTTTTCATATAGAGTCTTAATGAAATCACCAGGTTTGAAAATTTTAATCTAGTTGTAGATGACCGTGAGCTTTGAGTTTTATCATTCCCATGCAGCCTTTCTAAGTAGGTTTCAAGTGAACAAAATACATTTGTCCCTTTAGAGAAGAGCAAACGATTCATTTGCAAATAATTTAATATCCATTAAAGTTTAAATTTCCTTTGTTTACTCACTTGCAGAGTAAATCAATGACCATTTCAAAGTAATAAGTACAATGAGGGAAAATACATTTTCCTGTATCACAGTATCGCTGTTGTGGCTCTTGCAGGTGAAGCATAGAAAGATGTGAACAGCTCTATGAGGACGGGTGTCTAAGCAACTGATTAGCTCATCTGTGTTGAAGGAAGACTGCAAGAGAAGTGTAGGAAAGAGGGACAAATTTAGAAAGTGAGTAGTGGAGTTAGCAGTAAAACTAGAAACTTAGTAGGAGTTTGTGATATTAGTATCACTTCTGAAGTCTGTGTACATGTAATGCACTTTGCAAAGGTGGACATCTACCTACGCTCCCAAGCAGAAGTTTATATTCATACCCCCTTGTTGTATATTTAATGCTGACAGGTTGTGGCAGCTTATATCAGTGGGATTAAAACTGGCAATCGGATGATAACAGTTTACTTTTAATATCCTCAGAGCAAAGTTTTCAGATTGCCAACAATTATCAAAGGGTGTCTTGCCTGCTTCATTAATGTTAATATTCTTAGATGTTTGAATATGATTTTTGCACATCAAGCTAATCTATCAGGCATACCTCTGGACATCCTTTGACCGGTGCTGTGTGGCATTTTTTGTTTGATCTTTGGTGTTGCTCAGATAAATTGAATCCTGACATAAGCAGTACCCATTCTGACATCAGCAGGATCTGCACACAGGTAGAGCAAGGACAGCAGGCTCTTCTGGAATGTTGTAAAGAAGTTCAACTATTTAAAACTATAATCAAGAACAGACTATTAACCTTTGGCTTAACCAAGAAGTGGAGATTTGTCTTAACATGACTGAACACAAATGTCCTTGTCTTCCTACATAAAATACCTTTTAGAGCCTTTATTCAGAAGCACTGAATGGGTTTGACCCAGGTCCTGCAGAACTCTCCTCAATGGCTTCCAAGTTAGGTGTCCCAAGCAACCTCTTCAGTCAAGGCTTGAGCCAAGGCTTGAGCTGAGCCTACAACTCAAAGGCGTTAAAAGATGAGAAGATCTCTGTGTGGAGGCTGAGACCACGGCTTTCTCTGACAGATTTTCTTTTCCGTAAGAGTTGGAGGGCAGGGATGGAGGGTTTCTGGATCATATCATTTGGTACTTCCTGGTGAAAATCAAAATTGACTTATGGTCGTTGATACCAGCTCTGAGTTTGATTCACATTGGATGCTATTCCCAAGGTCTGGAAGACAGCTGTATATAGTTACAATATATAATGGTTGTTGTTAAATGCATCAGCTTTGCAAATGGATGCACTAGACATCTCCTTTCTGTCTCATGTACTACAATCGTTTCAATTGTTTGAAGTCAAGTGCTTGATGCCACTGAGAAAGAAGTCTCTGTAATGTCTCCCACAGCAGATAAGGCCAGTTGTAATGAAAATAAAGGTGATTCTTTATTGAACCCTGAACACAGACAGGACCCTGTAGTTCTCTAGCTGCTCGACTGGAACAGTGCAGCCCTAATGCCACTGTGCAGGGGTCCGAGCAGTGGCCTGGAGCTTGTAGTCCTGGAAAAGAGCCCCTAAACACAGAGCAAACACGCACAGAAAGGGAAAATAGGTACCTTCGTTGCACGGGAAATGTCGAACCAGCATGCCAGGTTATACAATCGGCATTTCTTCATTATTTTAGTTGTACTAGAATTCAGAAAAGGTTTGGGCTTAAAAAAAACCCATCCCAGCAGCAACAATGGGTATAATCACACATTTGAACATAAGAATTAGTTTTATGCAGCGCGCTAGAAAAAAACAAAATCTTGAGAATGCTTTCAAAATAACCAGAGAAAAATAAACCATTCCTTATGTCAGTCTTGTTAGAGAGGGATTAAGAAACTGGCAATTATTTTGGCGACCTTAATTGTTGCTCTGCAGGAAAATATGTAATTAGAGCACGTTCGCAGGCCTGCACACCTGCAGCACATCCTACAGTATAATGTCAGCTTTCAGTGCTTGCTGGTGCCAGGTTCTATCACAACCAGGCACAGTGATGCTCTGAGAACACTTCGGACTCATGTAATGTAGCTTCTGTGTATGAAAGAAGCAGGCATTTACACTGCCATACAATGGAGTGCATTACTGCAACACTGGTTTCATTATTTTCCGACGCCTACCTTCAGCACTGCTCTGGTTTACTCAGTTTGAGGTTTTATTGTTACGGTATAATAGTCCTGTACATTTCTGAAATTCCCTTATTATTCAGCTTATTAATACAGTACTGGCTTGATTATCAGGCAGCAGTTGTGAAGGGGAAGATTCAGCGTGCTAGCGAAGTCAGAAGCTGGGTAAATTCCTGGTATAATGAGAACAATTGTTTGACGTGTTTCAGCCCGGCTCTCTGTGTGCATATAGCCGCGGATGCCAATGTACATATGTGCGTGCATGGGGGGTGTGTGCCTAAAAAGAGAGTGAGAAATGTTGGAAGCCAGCTTTAATTTTTTGACAGAATGGGGAGGGGGGGGAAAAAAATCCTCTTTGCGATGCTCCTTGCCTTTGCTTCTTCCCCACGTTGCTCCTCTGGAAAACTGGAAAGCGAGTTAAAATAAAGGCGCAGTAGAGGGAATAGCTGTCTTCCAGCTAAATTCAGTAATCTGGCATGCTGATAGTTAACAGACTTCTCCCCCTAAGGGAGATACACTGTATTTTGCTATCTGACATGTTGTCATATATAAAGAAATCAATTGGTAATTAAATGATGCACCTTGTGAAGATGACAAAAGGCATTTGGTTGCGAAAAGAGAACTGGGTTGTGAGGGGTTTGTAATGAAGGCCTAATGACTATTCATAAGAGATTTTCAGTCCGTTGATCCACTTGACTGGAAAGTTCTGCCCTGGAGAGTTAGTGCTGTCAGATTCTCTCACCTCAGAAAGCCGCCGCGATCGACGGTGTGGAGTATGAGCGAGAAATTATCTAGTTGTTGCTTCAGGCCTGTCTTAGGTCACATGCAGAAGGCACACATCTGGCTTCCTGTAGGTGCAACCTCAGGACATAAACTTTGACTAATTTTTAAACTATAAATATGTAAGGCTGACACTGAATAAGTTACCTTTTATTCATGTTTTCATAAATTTTTCTAGTGCGTTAAAGCCTTTAATGAAGCTACCATTTTGGACTTCTCAGCTTCTGCTGCTCTTGCAACAATTTCATTTTCCTTTCCTCCGACAAATAATACTCTCAGAAATTTCTCCGGTGTGGATGCTACCCATGCTACCTCCCATCTTCTTGCCTACAACTGATGGACCAGCCGGAGTGGTTTTGGTAGAGTCGCTTACAGAGGGGACCTGGTAGAGATGTCAGGAGGCATTACATTGTTGCAACACAGATTTTTGCCCCCAGTGGAGCTTTTTCCTTGGTATGTATTTCTCTGGTCACTAGCACTCAGGATAACCGTACCAGACCATCGGAAGTCTCCTCCTCTGAGATATTTCCTGATCGTTTCCATCCACAGGAGATCCCTTGGATGGGGATTGCTTGGAGGTGGCACACCAGGAGGTAGATACCCACGGTGTCCTAGTTAAACCCAGAGCTGCACCCTAATTGCTGAGACTACAGATATGATCACCTTTTACACATCCATCTCCAACATTGCACCCTCTTGAGTAAATAAATCTCTCTCTAGCGAGTGGTATTTTATAATTAAAACTGAAAAGGAACAAATTGATTTCAGGAAGCTATTCTGTAGTGCGTTGAAGTTGCCCTACGCTGATCAAATCCAGCACAGCTCCTGGGTGAGAGCCCCGAGCTCTGCACATGTTTGCTTTCGGAAAGTGGCCATCCACCTTATCTTATCAGGCAGCTCACCTTATCAAAGGTAAACATATTTACCACCTCGTTAAAGGTTCTTTGCACCAGCACTTGAAAGCAGTATTTGTGGACAAAAACCTGTCAAAGTCATTGTTTAAGAGGGACAGGAGGACATTACGGCAAACTTCGGAGGTTTCAGTCTGTCAATAGCGGAGCAGCAAAGTAATTCAATACATTATGCATATTTGAGATGGTCTCATTGGTGTTTCCTTCTTGTGTATTGTGGTTACTGAGTTTTGCTGATGTGTTTGCAGGAGCTGACAAGGTAGACCAAATGAATGGACAAATGCCAAAAAAACAATTATGTTTATTAATGTACATTGATTGCTTGTTTAGGGTATAAAACAAATTAAAAAATACATTAGTATTTAAACCTTCTTTTTATAGCTGGCCTAATGACTACACGTAATATAGTGTCTAGTAAAGGACAATCTACAGTACCTATAACTCCTGGCTTTATTGTCATATTATTTGACTTGGATTTAAAAGGATGGTTGTCTTGTCACTTCCTTAAATGACAATCTGTATTTTTTTTAAATATATAGGCCTCAGGTCAACTTGCTAAGGCCAGGATCAGCTATTTTCATTTACTTTAAACCCAATATTGACCTCAGCTGTGAGCTTCCCCTGGTTTTGTGTCACCCACCCACCCTTGGTCCTGCTGGAAAGCGTGATGGGGTCCCAGCAGTGCAGGGAGTTAACTTACCCCAAACCTAGCACCTTCCTGCCACGCTGCTTTCCCCAAGAAAGGGCAATTCCACAAGGAGATGAGGCAAGCCCAAACCTTTGCCCATATTCACTACTTTTGTACCCACTTCTACTGGCTCCTAAAGTGTTCAGAAGGCACAAGGTTTCCACAAGTTGAACTCTTTGGAGGTGAGGCACAGGCTGGGTCTTCTCCCTGTTCACCCCATTCCCCTGTATGTACTCAAGACCCACCAAACATCCGCCATCAAAATGCAGCATTTAATGGGGGGCTGACTGACATGCAGAAGAGGACTCTGGGATTACATCCCAGTATTGTTTATGGCACAAGAAGTTGCTAAATAATTTTACAGTATCTCTTTTAAGTCTGGGCGAGGAAGTTATAGCACTTTAAGTTGAGGGCAACATCATTCAGCATGGTCTTAGAAGTACTGCCAAATAGCAAAGTGAAAGCCATAAAGTAAACACGACTTAGCGACACCTGGACCTTTCAGGTTTTATAGCAATTGTTTATAATGTTGGACTGGCCTCTAAAATATGTCTGCAGAAATGGTACTGGAGCTTTATTTTACCTAACTTGCTCATTTTTTATGCTCTACTCAGGTTCTACCCTTCATTATTTGCACTTATTTAAGGAGTCCTGCTTTCTTCCCTTGCTCGTTTACTTGGCTTTTTATTCACTAGCTGAGGTGGTGACGTAGATTTAGCAGCACGATTTCCACATTTAATGGGTGTCTTTCAGAATACCTTGGTATTATCAGCGCATGTGGCTCAAAATATGACTAAACTGGCTCCAAAAGACATTTTTACCATTTCTGGGGTTCTCTTCTGAAAAGGAAAGCGGTGATACTGTTGTCTCAAACAGCAGCTAAGATTTTAAAAAAAATGGAATTCATTCCGAATCCACAAAGGTTCCCGTAAAATGTTTTTTTTTTTTTTTTACGCTGCTCTGTTGGAAACTCTTCTCATACAATGCCCCTATAAACCTACCTCGGTACTACCAGGCCCTATTGGAACTAATGGGGCTTGACAGTTCTTCAGTTAAAAATTATACATGAGGGTCACTTTCCCTTAAATTATCTATTGTATGCCAGCTGTTCACAACTACAGTGGTCTTACTTTCTTCCCATTGCCTAAAATGGTTAGCTTCACTGCAAAGCTGTCGCAACTTTTACTGTAGATAGATTTTAAAGACACTACTTCATCTTAAGCAACACCTTGATGGCACTACTAATTTCAGATAGATTTTTATCAGTTCCAGGGAATGTTTAGAGCACTCGTTTTGCTTGTTTCGTGTCACAACACTTGAGTTATATCATAATTTCTCATTTGCTGTACAACTTTATTCTATTTTTGTGCTTCTGAGTGATGCTGCTTTAAGTGCCCATGAGTGGTACTTCCGGACCATAAGCACTATCAGAGGCAACCTCAGGCAGATAAAGCTCCTTGTCTTTTTGTTGGGGAGGGGAGAAAGGGTCATCATCAAGTGCTAGTTTCTTTTTTTTTTTCTTTTTCCCTCTCGCCTATTAAAACTGAAGTTACCGCAGCTTTTTTCATAAAGGGAGACTACACTTGGGTCATGCTTATTTCAGAATCAAAGCCTTCATCCTCAAATGCTTCTCATTACTTGCTAAAGTCTGCAGTGGTCATCTTTGGGCTGTAATTAGAAAGCCTGACGCTTTTAAAGGATGCCTGTAGAATGAAAAATTCCTCAAAGTTTGGGTTTTTTTTGTGTGTTTTTTTTTTTTTTTTTTTGTCCTGATTTGAAAATGAAAAGCAACTAACTTTCCTGGTCTGCATGGTACTTAAATAAACCTGCCACCCTTATTTCCATAGATTAATGAATAGCAGAAAATACGTGGCAAAGGTTTATGCTCATACTCTTCCCTGTCTTATCAGGGGCATTCTTTTTAATTATAAGATAGGTGTGATTTACTAGTTATTTTTGCAACCTGGCAGAGCTACTGCATCTGTAGCATTTTTTGATATTTAGTGTACACTAGCTTTGCGATGGCCCACACTTTCCTGAGCAATTAGGAAGACTATAGCAACACAACCAGTTGCAGTCGAAATCTGGCGCAGCTGCATATTGATGCTTATCATTAATTTATTTAAAAACCCGGTCACTGATCCACAGGCTGTGGCAGCTGGACAAGATCCCATATTGGTTGCAGTTACACGTTTCTCCTGCTCCATTATGTGATCTTTCAGGGGTTGGGTGCATTAATATGCAACTGTTCTGTTTTCTTTCAGCTGGCTTGTAAACTCTTTAACCAGTCGAACAGAGTTTGCAATTGTTGCAGGGTTGAGTGGGTGGATAGGAGCTGGGGCTGCAGCCTTGTCCAGTTGTAGATAGAATAAAATTGACAATGATGCAATGGAGCTGGCATCTGGACAACTCCGTGGGATGAATGGCACTGCTCTCGCAGTCCCTCCGGTGGTTGTACGCCTTGTAATAGCTAGCGTAGGAAGGGTGGTGAAAATTGATATGCACTATTACTACATGTATAAAACTTAACACTGGGGCCATAGCACAGGTGGGGGGTTCCTGTTTATTGATTTTTATTACTCGGTTAGAACATACGGCTAATGCTTTTATACTCCAGGAGCTCTGGGAGTGCTCACCTCAGGTAATAAACCTCTCCGTACTTTGCAGTAGTTCAGAATTTACATGTGAGCTTATGTTACGCTATGCAAAGCCATCCCTCTCCCTTTTGTAATACGCAGCTGAAAGGGAAAAGAAAGCAACTTACAGCGTTTATTTCGAATTTTGAAAACTATCCGTTCCTGCAATGGAAATGGTCCCTTATTCTAATTACTCATATTTCCAAGAAAATTAGTCACACAAACTTATGTTATGTGTTGTCTCAGAGGTTGAAAGCAAATTAGGTTTCCAATAAGACAGTACATCAAACAAAGTAGCATGTTCTTGATGCAGATGACTTTTTTTTTAGAATTATGGTTGGACACTTTTGGCAGACAGATTGTCTTTTACTCTATCAAAATGACAGTTTCTTTTGTAACTGCTACATTCATAATTAGAAGGAGAGAAGCAATCTGCCCAATTTAATATACTAAAAGAAGTTTAGTGTCTTGTGCTAGTAATTTCATTATTTTAAAATATGAATTAATTGTCTTAAAATAATATTGTTAGAAGTATAACTAGTAGGATTATGGAGTTAATTCTCTTTTTTTTTTTTTAAAAAAAATCAAAGCTTCTTTAATGCACTTCAGGCTAGATTAGGATTTTAGGTTTATATCAGGTGTTCAGTTTGAAGATTCAGGGGAACAGGCTGGAGGCGGGGGAAGTGAATCCTTAATGTGAAATTCCTCTGTACAAAACCCGAGCTCTCCCAGGTTTACTGTAAGCTTGCAGAGCTTAACTCGGGGTAATGAATGAGGAGAACGAGATGGTTTAGCAGCCTGGAAATAGAAGAAAAGGCCTTTCACCTCGGGTTCATGCAGTTTCCTCGGGAAGCTTGGTGCCAAATGGGCTGCCTCTTTATTTTTTGGGTTGTTGTTAGAGGAGTTTCACACACAGTCCCCAAGCTTGCTTTGTTCCTGGTGTTGATAAAATGGTTATTTTAGCACCCAAAATTGCGTAGGTTTGCAAACGCAAGGTCTCCAGCCCCCATCAAAACTCACGGGTGTAAGACATAAGTCAGCAAAAAAGGCCTCCAAAAAAACTGATTTATAGTTTGTTCAGAAACAATATTAACCTTGAAAGTTTAACTCTCTCCCATGAAATATGATCCCAACATGGGCTGTACTTCATATTTCATTAAAAGAGTGAATAACTTTAAATTTCAAATAGGTTCTTTTTTGTTAAAAATTCATGCTATCTTTTTACCTTGAGGTAGGCACGGGCTGAATTCTGAACCAACTCAGTGACAACCAAAGGATATTCATATCTCAAAGCAACGAGCTGAGGGTGTTGGGCAGGTACCTGGTGCAGTAATCCTCAGGGATAACTGGTGTATGTTTTGGCACGTTAATTAGAGGATGAGACCATCCTGCCTGGCCAGGCAGGAGCCCCACTAGCGAGGGAATTGGGGAGAGAAAGGAGAGTTTCTTTCCCCTGGTAGTGGAGAGGTGCTGGAGCACCCTGGGGCACCCATACTTCACTGCTGGGAAGGCTGTGGCTGAGGTACCACTATTAATACCACATTTAAAAAAGGGAAAATACAGAAGGTCGAAAGAAAGGGAAAATACTTGAAGGCTTGAGGTTTGAAGCCTCATTCCACATCCCTTATTTTACTTCTTAACCACAGGCAATGCCTCTGAAGTTTACATACTTAAAACAACAAGTTTAATGCATTTTTTACCGAGACGTTTTCTCTGTCAGGAGGTCCCTTCTCTTGCTGCTCTTCCCTTTTGCTGTGTATCAGCCGAGCCCTTGCCCTTTGCCATCAGCTCCATAGGAAAACAGCTGCAGAAAGCCTTATCCCAACCGGAATAAAATCATTATGACACAGCAAACCCAAACATGACGTGTGGTTTCAACAGCCTCTTATGCCCAGCTCTGCATTTCCTTTTGGCTGCCAGGATAAGGTTGGGGACCAGCCTAATAAGAACATTTCAGCTGACCATGAGGCACATGTAGATAGGAGAAACTTTGAGCCATTTTAAGCTCAAAGTCTGGTGGGAAGCAGGCTCTGGAGGTGGTGTTACTCCACATGCACACACACACACACACACACACACACTGGCAGCCAGTAGTTTCTCACGTGCACAGTAACAAAAATTCGTGCTGAAAGAACATCAGTTTCAGCACCAACTGGAGTATTTCTAGTGCTGCAAGGCGTGAGTTTTGCCCTTTTTTGCGTTGATTGGGATATATTGAGTGAGACACCTATAGGAAAAAAAAAAGGAAAATAGGCCACTGGCACCCTATGCTCAAGGTAGGCGTGGCCAGAGGAGCACGGCTGATTTCTCGCTTCCCTTCTCAGGTGTCTTGCGGAGGAGTAGGAAATCACAGGTGAAGAGTGCTGGGGGAAATCCCACATAGGGGCACAGCCAGGGCCGGACTCTCCTCTTCCTCCTCCTTCTCCTCCCCATGGCACCTCCCGTTCAATCCCAATGCAAGTGTGCGACTGCGCTGCAGATGCGAGCACTGGCACCGGGACGAGCTTGACTGTAGGAAGGATGTACACCATTTTTAATTTGGTGTATTACTACCGTTCTCTTGAGGAAGGCAAGCGATGAAAGACTCCTGGGCATTTAGGGGTCTCTATTCCTACAAAACCCAAGGCAAATGCCATGGGCATGCAGAAGGCATCTCTCCAGGCCTGCGACATTGTCCCTGCCACGCTTTGAAGGCTCACATTGAACAATGGAGGCTTTAAAGCTGGTTAGAAAGGACAATCAGATATTTTTTCCCTAACAGAAAATGCTGGTGGTTTAGATATATGGGTCAGTGCTAACTCTCCCTCTAATACTTTCTGCTCAATACATACCAAAGGGGAGAGCAGTCCGAGGCATGTCTGTCCTTGGGACGAAGCCAAATGTTCATTTCAGTAATGCTATTTACTGGGAGACATCTTGATTAATGGAGCTTAATACTACATGAAATCGCTACCAGTTATCTAGTTCTAGTAATACCTATGCTGTTGGCACTTTCTCTCTGATTTTTTTAAAATATCTCTCCCCATAACCATCTGCTCCCATCGGGCATCACGACCTTCCCCAGGACATCAGCCGAGCCTGGCTCTGGCTGCATCCCACGTGCACGCGTTGAAACCCGGCGTAGGATCAGTTGGACGCTGACTCAGAGGACCATTCTTACCTGTCTTTAAAGCAGGCAAATTTTTGCATCTATCTCAGGAGTTTCACATCTACTGTCTAATGCGGGAAAGGGTGAAGTAGCCTGGGTACTTTTTCATTTCTCATCGGCACGAAGCCGCTCGGCTATGAGTGAGACGACATACTCATTTCTGTAAATTCAGAAGCCGGTGCTGGTGGTGCAGTTTTTCACACAGCTTCTTCAGTGACCCCTAACATCTGCCTAACCCTTAAGCATACACAAACCATTTCTGACTTGGGTTAGAGGGTAGAGGGATATTTTTGCCATGCTCTTTTGGAAAGCATGTTCGTTGTAGCTCTAGGCCAGAAATTTTTTTTCTAAGCATTTTTACCTAGCAGATTTATGTACACTAAACATCTCTCTGGTCATCTTTTTCCAGTGAACAGTGCTGTATTTCCCCTCAATATTGAATGCATCCGAGGTTGGCTCTTCTATCACTCCTTTTCTTCTCGGTGTCTCAGAGTTTCAGAGTCTTCCTCCTTTGTCTCAGAAAGAAGCAGCGCTGAAAGCATTTCCACCTGGATGTTTAAATTATTTAAGTTGCAGGAACCAGACCTTTTCCCTTCTGAGTAGTTGTGGGTTTTAAAGGCTAAAATTGCTTCATCATGCCAAAGTGAAAGTATGCATAAATTATTTAGTTAAACCTGAGAAAATACAGACTTTTCTCAGTGATCTTTCAAGGGCTGCCTACTTAAATTTCAGAAGAATGGGCAGGGGTTTCTCTCTCTCTCTCCTCTTTCTTTCTCTTGAAAAATATTTTAAGTACCTATTCAGCCTTTTCTGAGATAAAGCTGTGACCAAAAATTGGAGGGCTGGGTTTTGAGCAAGTGTTTATAATAGAAAGGAAAATGCTGTAGAAATCCTAAGTACCCCTACTTCATCACGAACCTATGAATTCTCTCACCAGAGCAGGTAATAGGCGGTCGTGTCTGTTCGCGATGCCAAGCAGAGGTTTGTGTCAGCATTTCCACTGTGGCCTCTGTTTATCAGGAGTTTATAGCTCAACTGTAAAAATACTGAGGCACATTTTTTAACTGACTTTCAGCTTCTTTTTTTTTTATTAATTTTGGGCCAGATTGTGGTATTTTTGACAATGCTACACAACAGAAATGCCTTGCTGTGGGCAGTAAGGCTACTTAAAAAGTCAGGTAGTGCTCCTCCTGTAGCAGAATCCGCCCCATTTTATTTTTAAGGTGTAACATTGCTGGTATTGAAGTTAATGAGAAAGTTCCCTTGGGCTACAGTGGAGCAGGAGCGGTGTTTAAACCTTCTCCAGGCCACCAAAAGGACCCACCAGCACGGGACCTGGTTCTGTCAACACAGCAGAGTTTACAGGACTCGTCCCCTGTGTAAAGAAACTTGATCTTTCCCCGGCTGATGTCAATATTTCTGTCACTGACTGTGGGATCTAGATTAGGGTCAGATATAGGGATGTAAAAGAGAGGGGAAAAGAAACAACACATTTCCCCATGAAGGCAGTTATTTGTTTTACAGTGTTTTTTAAGATAGTCTGTCTCCCAGGTTGTGTGTGGCGGTGGGAAGGGAAGGAGTAAAAAATACTTTTAAAAGAAAAAATACAGACCCCGCTCTGGCCGATGGTAGAGGGAACTCAGTTTCAAATTGTTAGGAGTTATCAGAGGGGTAAGATTGCTGCAGAATCCATTTCTTCATTTTGCAAAAGATTAATTTGGCCTTGTTGAAATTAAAATGAAAAAAAAAAAAAGAAAGAAAAGCTCTGAACTAAAAGCTGTGGTTTGGAGGAGGTGACTGGTGGGGAGGGCGGCCAGCCCCTTGTCTTTTCATTGGAGTGGGGGACAGGGATGGGAGCTGGAGGGTGGCAGCAGCCACCCACAGGAGGGTGATGTGCCAGGACTCCACTGGGGTCCGTCAGCCAGTGATTCATTGCGCGAGAGACGCCGACACCGTGCATGGCAGTGACTTCACGTTTAGGGGATTGCGGCGTGCCCTGCGATGAATATGTATTTTCAGAATGAATGTATACACCAAAATCCCTTCAGTTTTTAGTCAATGGAGCCCTTACAATCAATCAGGTAGATGATACCATATGTGCAAAACCAATAGAGATCACAAAAATACATATTTATCCAAGCTGGTCCTTCAAGCTGTTGTGGTAAGTCAGATAAATTTTGCATGTTTTCAAAATTGGAGCAGTGACGAGCAGAAATCTGGAAAGGATGTTAGGAGCTATTTCCTAATATAAATCCTGCTTAACTGCTAGAAACTCTTCATAGTTTCACTTACCAAGTCTCATCTACTTTAATCAACAGTTTGGAGGGTTTATCACTTCTCTACTTTAAGGGGAAAAGGAGCAAACCAGAAAAAAGAAGCTTGGGAAAAATAACTTTTGTAGCTGCAGTTCAGCAAGGGAGTGGAGACATGAGCCTTCTCGTGCAAGCAGGGAAATAAATTGTTAAAAATCACAGTGTGAGATGGGGAATCAGCTGTAGCAGCAAATCTCATTGCTTTGGTTTAGTTTCTGCCACAACCTGCACATTAGCATTTTCTCTCTCTGAATTATTGTGAAGATTTGTATTATATGTAATTACAATACAAAGAGGCTCTGCCAGATAAAGCTATTTGCTGAAGTACTGTTTTCAAAAAACACAGAGTCCTTTCACACTTTAACTTACACCTTTTCATTACCTGCTAATAAAAGTACAGTGGATAGATTTGCCTAAACATGTCTTGCTAAGAACATTAACCCCATGGGTAACTCTGGCCTTTTGAGATACAAGCTTTCAGTTTTAATAATGTCACCTTAAAAAAAAAAAATCAAGTAGAGATACCAAACTATTTTTGCCCCTTTTTGCCAATGTTGTAAGCATCCTCGTACCGTAGATAACAGAGTTAAGTATAGAAAATGCATTGTGGCAAGGCTCCCAGATTCACTACTGCCATGTGAATTATAAATCTTACAAACAGGGGTGATACATCATTTTTTATTAAACTTATAACATGACTGCTGCACAAATAGTGTTTACATAGAAGGGTATACATTTAATTTACTCTCTGGGAACATTTCTAAAGAATATAAATTGCATTTTGAAAGCTTCCTTCTCCATAAAGTTCATCAATTTTTTTTTTCCTTTTTTTTTTTTTTTTGGCATTTTAATTGGAGCATCCAAACTGTGTGTCCTTACTCAAAGTATCAAAGACCAAATATCTGTTGTATGGTTATAAAATCAACTCTAATTTTCTTCCTATGAAGTACCAGATAATCAGCCTGTAAATTTTACCTACATTACTGTGGGGATGCAGAGCTATAAATTCAAAACAGTATGCAGGTTGGTGAAAATTGAGGTCTAGGCAGCAATGCATGTCCATAAACTTTTCTCAGGTTATTGGAATAGAACAAATCAAAAGCTGTTCCTGGTTGTATGATATTCTCTTTTGATAGACCGGGCTGCTTGTTGTTAGCAATCCAAGTGCAGAGGTTAGTCAGAGCAGAATGTAATTTCTAGCAATCTGACAGACCTGCGGATTGAAGCGGCAGGTTTTCCCTTCCGATTTCAGGGAATTGCTTCTTACTGTGACAAATGATTAGCTGTTATCTCAGACTGAATTTGATTTCTACAAGCAGCTGAGTCAGGTAACTTTGCAGTATTTGAGGGGGTTTTACAGGAAATGAAATCAGCTCCCTAGTCACATGCAGACCAAATGAAATCTTCCCGTTGGGGTAAAAATTGTTCTTTTGGTTAACTACAGGCAGGTTTACCAAACACACGTCTATATATTGGTGATTTGATGGATTTTATTGTTTTAGCATCCAAATCAAACCTGTGCTCCACTGATGGTGAGTGCTGGTGTGGATGGAGGGTGTTGAGAGTAAAGTTAAAGCTGGTGGTGCCAGATGTGCGCCACGAACAAAGGTACCCAGGGTGATGTGGCATAAACTACGGTTACTAAATTTGGCTCCACATTGTTTCCACACAAGGGAGCGAATGATGATGTTAATCAGATTAGACTCATTAAGGGGAAAAAAACCCACACACAACCCACTCCTGCCCTTCGCACAACACCTTCTGCATCGCTTAACCCCACGCGGGAGGCGGAGGGGTTGGCATGCCGGGGTGGTGGCCTTGCACAGGTCCTTCACCCGCAGGTGAAAATCCCCTGGCTTTGCCCTGTGTGCTGTGGGGAGGTGAAGGAAAAAGCATTTTGCCTGC
>NC_133977.1:41386371-41388871 GCF_047716275.1 Strix uralensis | reverse complement strand
CCTGAATAGATTTAAATTTAACACCAATTTAGTCACTGTAGTATTCCTATATTGGAAATAACAGCTTCCATAGGACTTCTACAAAGTGCCAGAAATATGATCTCATATGTGGAAACAAATTTAAATGTGTTTTCTTTTACATGTTTTCTTTTAGTATATTTTTCCCACCTATGTTTCCCTTGTTTCCCAAATTCTCTCCTCTGCTCCAGGGCTGTGAGAAATCTGGAAAATTACCCGGTGAAAAAAGCTAGCTTTTAATAAGAATTGCCAGTCTTGCAAGCATTTTTATGTTAAAACTTAGCTTTTAAAAAAAGCGGGCTATTTCTCCTTCCCAAATACCAGATGCTTTTAAGATAAAGCTGGGCTGTCCCGTTCATAATTTCTGAAACTGAAACATGAATGCCAATAATAAAGAGAGAGTTGATCAGGAGTCTGGAAGTCATTTATTTAGCTTGGATGTTGCAAAAGTGATTGGCTCCTGCTTTGGGAAGTGGCAAGTCCCATGAGCTGCTGGGATAGCCCTGACTGCCGGGCAGGGCTCGCCAGGCAGGGAAGGGGCTCAGGGAGGACCACAGCTCCTCACTTTGTCCTCTCCTTTCCATGGGGACGTCATGGGACCAGGTCTTGTGTCTGAGATGCATCAGCTCCTGTGGGAGGGCAGCGTGGCCTTGTCGCCTCCCTGTTCCCATGGCAGAGCTGGAGAAAACCATCCCAGACGGACAGCAGAAGCTCTATGGGGAGGGGACCAAAAGTGACTTGCCCTGTTTTCCCCCATGAAACCATGCTAACGTGAGGCTTAATCTTTGTTTCCTCCTTTCTTACTCAAAGAACCAAACCCAAATCAAACAAACAAACAAACAAAAGCCCACCTCAGAATGAGATCATAGCTCAGTGCATTATGGTTTGGATGCAAATGTACATTTTCAGTGGGTTCCTTGGCTCATATGTCAGGCGCTATTGGAATTTTTTTAGTTATTTGGCAGTTGAATAGTATGGTTTCCAACTTCTTCTTCATCAGCTTTTGAGGCAAATAGAAAAGAGCTAATAATACACTTCAGTTTGCTCTCCAGGCTTGGAAAGCTAGCAACCAACTTGCTGTAACTCTAATACTCCTCCTCTAGCCTGCCTCCTGCTTTTTGTGGTCAGAAATCTCTGTAGGTGCAGCTGAAGACCACCCTCCATAGGTGGACAGTGCCTTGCCTGCTCCCTGGCAGAAAGAAAAATTGTCATGGGTCAACAAGGTGACACACCTTTTCGTGAATATTGCCTTTACTCAGCTTTCTGCAGTGCTTTGCTTGATGCTTTTCTAGGTAGGGTGCATCTTGCCTCCTTACCCCTCTCCCGAACCACCGAAGGAAAGCGGAGCGGTGTTTAGCTGTATGTTGGGTCACAGCCTGACTTCCACTTGCTCGTGCCGCAGATACCTGTGGCATGTGGCCACTGCAGTTGGTTGCAGGCTGGGTGCAAGCCAGGGCCGAACAAAGATGCAGCCCCCAAGCAGCTGAGCTCCTGCCTGCCCTTGGGGAGGGGTGTCGGGGCTGAATGTGAAACTCCCTTGCCGAAAAGGGTTTTTACTGTGAGTTTTGTCGGTGGAGTTTATTTTTACTAATAATGCTAGATGCTTTACGAGCTTCCTAAAAGTCACGGCAGGAGTGATAAAATAGTGGGCAAGGAAGCTCCCTGCTCTGGGGGGGGACAAGTCACTCAGGGAGCAGGAGAGGAGCTTCCTCAAACACCCTGTGTTTTCCTGATGGCTCTGGTGATCCAACAGCCTCAGAACTTGCAATACTCCATGGCTCTCAAACTCACCTGACGAGCATGTACTACCGAGGGCTGTGCTGGGCGAGGAGAGGGACATCGATTAGGAGATTTTCTGTCTGATGGTTTGCTTTGCTGCCTTTTTCCTTCTGTGGGCCCCCCTCACAGTGTCCGTGCTTCTTGTGTCACCCAAAGACGTTTCTTCCGTGAGTTTCATTATCTGATAGGAAGCAGCGAAGCCCTGAGGGTGCAAAGTGAAACAGTTTGGAGATTGACAAAGAGGTAACTTCAAGATACAGGCAGAGCAGAGAGTGGCCCATAAGAAAATCCTAATCCTAAAATTAGGAAGATCTGTAGAAGTAGGAATATTTGAAGGGGCTATAAACTCCTCACCATTTCTTCTGCCTTCCTGCCATGGTGGTGTCCTCTGCACCATCACAGCACTTATTACCCAACAACTTCTGAGTGACATAGGAGGATTTCCATAACTCTTTGACTTTGTCGGTGGCCTCTCATACAATTAGCAGGGGATGCTGTTTGCCGAGATCTGAGGTGCTCCAGAGTTGATTTCAGCCTGTCATGTTAGCGGACAGGCTTGTAGAGTAACTAAACAGGATTATCTCCAATGGAGCAAAGACCAAACTGGCTGGTCGCAATGTGGCAGCAGGAGAAGCCACAGCAAGACACTGGGAACAGTAATCGTGTATGTCTGTTTAGTCTGGAAAAGTAAAACTAATCGCTC
>NC_133977.1:41371371-41381371 GCF_047716275.1 Strix uralensis | reverse complement strand
ATTTTGTGCAGTATTATTCTGCTTGCTAAGATAATGCATTATCAATACTTCATGAGATAGCTTCAACCCAGGAAGGGATAAAATTCGTAGTTGCTTTCAAACTGTTTTGTTTTTTTTTTTTTTTTTAGGGTGTAGGCCATAGATCATGCAGCTGTCAGCAAGCAGATAATCTTGATGACTAAAATGAAACCAGTGCAATAAAAAGGGTGCCCAGTTTCTATCTTGAGGGAAGGAGGACTTGGTTAGTAACTTAAAGCTAACAGGAGGAGGGAGCAAAAGTGGTGGGTTTTTTTTGCAAAAAAGTTTTTCTGTTCATTTTGGGTGTCAGCTTGAGGAATAAAATAGAAAAAAAACCCTGATGGTTTAGGCTGAAGTAAATCTTCCTTTTCCCTATTTATTTTCCACCCTTTGGCAAGGGTGTGCCAGTGGGATGGGCTGGGATTATTGTCATGCCAGTGGGGTGGCAAAAAGGGAAAGTTTGTGAGAGAGCTCTTGGAAGGGGTGGAGGCTTTTTCTTTCCTGATTTATAGAGAAAATGATCATTTTTCGGCTATCTCCCAAGGCAGAAGTTATTTAAAGCATTCTTAGAAAACAGATGACCCTCCCCCCTGACAATTATAAAAAAAAAAAAAAATGAGCAGGAAAGGTTTGCTTACATTTCTGAACTGTCTTTCCAATTGTGACAATCAGGGCAAGAGAATTTATAGATGGAATTGGAGAAACCAGGAACAAAAATGAGTCACTTAAAATACATTTTTTAAAAAATCATCAGTGTTATAAAAAAAGGAAAAAATAATTGGAGCTTTAAGGCAAATTGCACCAAGAAAGAATGTCTCTGTGATGGAAAGCAGCACAATAAGTAATGCTAAGGAGTTACATTTTTGACTATTTTCAGTTAACAGACCTCACCTTTAGTCTGAAAGCTTTACTCAGGAGAGTAATCCTGAGTTACCTGGGTCCCACTGAGGCCAGAGCACTTTGGACCATGTCATCTTCCATCTTAACGCTCCTCACATGGAGCAACAGATATAATTTACCTGATGACATGCAAAAGCACTAAGTGCTTTGATATATGTGAAATATTACATCTCATCAGGAGAGGGTAAGGGACGGTTTGGATCATGGGACGCATGGATGTGTTTTGCAGACATGTGGACTGCACAGCAAAACCCTCTTGTTATTTGTTCAAAGTTGCAAACTCTTCACTGCAATTATTTTCCTTTCCAAAAAAAAAAAAAAAAAAAAAAAAAAGTCAAGCACAGCTCTGGTCTACCTTTCAAAGGATGACTTGTTTTATCAGTCCTAAATGCTCCACTGCCTTTGAAGAAAATGTTACTGTTGTGCTTTTAAAAAATAATAAAAGTTACGGGATCCCTTTGAATTCGGCAAATGTTGGCAACATTGGCAGGAAAGACACGGAGCATTTCAAAGTTCTGGTATGAAGAAAAAGATTCTGAATAAAACAATTTTATGTGATTTTGCAGGTGGTTTGAGCTATCATTTTATATGTACGTTTGTACCACTGCTCATTGGAATGTTCATATAATACTGACCTAATTATGCATAGAAAAAAGATAAGCCATTTACTTGATTCATTTCTTCTTTTTAAATCAAGAAAGGAACAAAAAGGCTCCTATTTTCTGAAAGAAATTGTTCGCTTTTATTGCAGAAAAGTAGCAGCTTGTGCAGAACTAGAACTGTAACAATTTTATATTCCAAAGGTTTTGTGTGTATTCGGTTAGTTACAGTAATTATACCCAATAACTGACAGCCAAAATCACGTAGGAGAAAGCAAAGGCTGTTTTCTCACACAGGCCCTGCTGCAGAACATCTGCTGAGAGATTTGCATATTAATTAACCCATATTAACTCTAATTATTCTGGGAAATTATCAAATAAATTGAATTTTCTAATTTTAACCTTTCTTTTACTTGACGCGTGTCGAGGCTGAGAGGACGCACCAGGCTATCTCACCTGGGCAATGAGCAAAGGATCTTTTCTTCCCCTTTTTTTTTGCTCCCTTAGACCTGGGGCAGCCTGGGGAGCTTTTGTGTGCCTGGTGCTTTTTTGGCTCCCGCGCTCGGTCGGGTCTCGGCGCATTTGCTGCGCGACGGCACATGTGTGCGTGTGAGCACAGATGGTGGATTTATACAGGGGTGAGGAAAGGTGGTACCTCCGAACAGTTGAGCAAACCTTAAGTTTTTTTTTTTTCTTTTTTTTTTTTTTCCCCAGCCTGTTGTTTAGGCCTGAGCAAATAAATGGGAGTTTAATTCAATTAGAGCCTGGCTTTAGTCAGTTGCCTCATGACAGAAATTATTCAATATTTTTTCCCCTCACATTGTTTGGTTTACACATCGCTGACTCCCTTGCTTTTGTGCTCTGTTTAGAGTGGCCGTAATGCGGTGAGCTTTTGTGTCTGCCATGTCGCCGTCCCTTTCACCGCTGTCTGGTTTTGTCAGTCCTGAGGTGCAACGATGCTATTTTGAAAACAGAAAGGTTTTAATGTATTAGGAACGGGGCCCGCGCTTGCACAGCAGCAAAATGTTGGAAACAAAGCTCACAAGCCAGGACTGGTGACCAAATTACAGCCGGGGAGGGGAGGATGCTCTGGGGGGGCCTGAGGTCCCTGAGGTTCGGCCCACCATGCGTGGAGCCCACAGCCTCGCCACGCGCCTTGCCCAGCTCTGACAAACTTGGTGGCATCAGCATCCTAGATGTGCCCAAACCCAGCCTGCTCCCAGAACACCCTCAGAAACCTTTCCCTGGGAGCTTTAGGGGCAAGGCAACACCTCTGGAGGAAGGCTGGCAAGCCCTCATTTCCACCTTAATGGTTGCAACCTCCTCCCCCCTCCATCTCCTCACCTTGGAGGTGGGCAGACGATGCTCTGTGGGGTTTTCCTCTGAGCAGAGCTGATCTCCCCCATTATTCCTGCTGATGAGCTCGGAAGCGATGTGTTACCTGTTAGACACAAGATTTCCTGTTGACACCAGGAAACAAGAAAAAAAAACAACCAACAAACCCAGAACAACCCAGCTAGGGTTGCCAGACAAGCAGGCAGAGATTTTCAAGGCAACTGTAGGGTTTGTTTTAGTTTGTTGGGTTTTGGTTTTTTTTAATGGAGAGGCTAGACCTGCACAACGCTTTTGCGTGGAAGTTTGGAGGTTTCTTTCCAGAGAAGTATATCTTTGGGAGGCGAGATGTGGCTATGTCAGAAGAAGGTAGGGTTAACTTCTAACAGTTTTCTCTCTCAACTTTTAACGAGGAAACGATCGCTCTTCTTGAGCTGATACCAGGTTGTTTAGGCTTTAAATTGTGGGTTAAATGCAATATGAAAAATGAGTCAGATGTGTCGCTATTAATCTTTGGGGCGGAGGAGGATAAAATGCCAGCAGATATAGAACTTCTTAATAGAAATAGAGAGTCATCATAAGGTTGCCTTTTTTACATGATGGTATTACTCATTTTAAGTTACAAAATGACCAGTCTGTGATTTCTGAACATTTGAACGCAGTCCAGCTTTTATTGACTTTCTACCTACTATATGGTTATAAAGTTGAGCAACCTTTTTGGAAGAAGGTGATAGACATAATATCTATTTATGCAAGGACACATTTCCCTTTTCTTTATGTTCTGTTTATTCAAGGTTTTGTTTCCAAGGACTTATTACTATAAAACTTAAAGCGAGACAAGGTCTGCCCTCACGTCAGATAACAACACCAAAACAATTCTGATGGTTCAGTAGCTTATTATTTCATACTTCCAGGTCTTAAATAAATTACAGTTATTTTCACATTCCTCCTGAATATCCTTCAGGCATGATAATAAGTGCATTTTTCTGAAAAGACTGTTAATATTTCTTTTCTTCTCGTTGATTTTAAATATTTTGTTGAATTGTCATGTACAATAATAATTAGATGAGGTCTTGCTAAATTTCTTTCAGTGTGATGCATATATTGTTTAGCTTCTTGACATATTTTACTAATCATTGCAGAACTGTTGGCAAATAGGTTGTAAATTACATCGAAACAGAAGTGCAGCAATAGTTTCAGCATCTTTTCTCCAGCATTCCTTCGCTGCAGTCTTGCAGATTCCTTGTTTTCTTTCTTTCTTTTTTTTTTTTTTCCATTCAGTCATCAAAGGCAATTATTGACTTGGGTTTTGAAGTGCAGATTATCAAGGTATTATTTTCCTTAGAAGTGCAATACTGTAGGTTGTAGAAAGCAAGAGGACCTGAGTAATTTTCTAAAGAGAAGGCACTAGTCTAAATGACTCAATGAATGACACATGTTTAGGGTTGGTTTTTTTTTCCTGAAGTATCAGTATAATGCTTCTCTCCTTTTTTTTTTTTTTTTTTTTTTCCCTGCATGGGTTAAATAAGGTAATCAAAACTGTTATAATTTTACTAGAGGGGAAGAAATCTGTGTTTTTCTTTTTTGTTTTTCAATATGTAGTTACAGGGTGAGTATAAAGTCACTGTATTACAGTCTGGGAATAAATGAATCTGGGCAATTTAAGGTCTGGCTGAGTAATGTGCAGGACCAGATCCTGGTTCCGCTGAAATGAAGGAGATTGTATGAAAGTGCCACAGAAGAAGCAATCAATATTGAAAAAGAGAAGAAGTTGTCCCAGAATGATTTAATTCTTTTCTCCTCCCATGATTACAGTAGTGCTTCTAGTAAAATACAGAACTTACTAAAATTAATTTTTCCTGTCTTTCCTCCATCTTAACCCTAAATATTAGAGCCCAGAAGCCAGGGTGATGAGTATCATGCCACAGGTATGAGGTCTCCAAGCCCTCCTGGCTGGCGCGTGGCAGGATGTGCAGCGCACAGCCCCGCGTTCCCAGGGTTTGGTCGAGGTCCCGAGGGCTCTCTTCTGAAACCTGAGGTGAGAGGAATTGGGAACAAGCTAGTCATTTGTTTTGTTAGGCAGATATCAGATACCGTGGCACTTGTTTCTAGTAAGTACTTCCCACTTGGAGAAATTACTGCTGCAGCTGAAGTTTTGCAGTAATAGGGATTTATCCTGTACATAAAATGATACTTGTCTCTGGTGCCATTTGCATCCATTTACAAAGGATCTTTCCACTCACTTTAGGTAACTAAGGTGTTACTTTTGTATAAAAAGTGTGTTGTGTGATATTTTATAACTTCTCCTGGCAGTTGTGTGGATGTTAAGACCTGTGTACTCAATGGTCCACCATTTGAATGATGTCTGTAAATACAGATTTACATAGCACATAATGACAGCTTTGAAGAATAAGTCTCATTTCACAGTCTTAAGTGATTTCAGGAAACATTTATTTGGATTTTTTTTTTTTTTTTAAATAATACAGTCTTCTACCTACAAGATTTGGGTAATTCTACCTTTCCTCCCACCTGCCTATCTAATAGACATTAGATATGCAGCAGCTCTTCCTGCCGTTGTGTTAGCAGTGGATTTGACTTCCTCTTGTTGGAGAACGAAGAACAAGTTGACTCATTTGACAAGAACATACACACCACTCATCCACAACCACTCATCCACCATCCCAGTCTTTCCTGACCAGGAAAAAAAATTGCTTTTTTCATCTAGATTTACTTGGTGGAAGTAAGAGTTGATTTTTTTTCTTCTGTTTTTTTATGCAAAATACATCTTAGTTGAATAACCTTAGCACAATTTTGTTTTTACCTATGAAGTCCACTAGCTGGGGGCTCCCATCCTAAGTACTGCCACCTTCCTCATAACAGTGGGAACCTGACAAATTCTTCTACCCAACAGAGTTCACAGCTGGAGAATTATTTTGCTGGCAATTATAAAATTAAACTCTTCCAGGGAGATGGTGGGAGAGCTGGGTTCCTAAGAAATAATCATGTTCAGCTGTTGTAGCTCTGCCTGGGTGTGACAGCATTGTACAAACTGTATTTCAGGCCCTTTACAGCAAAAGCGCAAGTTCTCAACAGGCTGATTGATAGACACATAAGGTGGATAAATCACAATTCACTATCTTCCAGAAAGTCCCATGCTCATATATTTCAACAGAAATTATCCTTTGCTGGAAAAGTTATGCTATAGAGAGACTACCGGTTTTCACAGGACTCTGAGAATGTGAGCTTGTATTCCCTAAAAAGTTACACACAAATTGCGTTGATCTCAGAAAACCTATTTTTCTTTAGTTAAGAATCCTTTCTTTCTACATAAAAGCTAGAAACAATAATGAAAATAATAAAAGTATCTTTGGGACAAAAGATAATAGACAAAGATATACAGTTCCAACTCTTCTTTCATCTCTTCTGTCCCTCATCATCAGTCACTGCAGTGAGGAAGGAGAACTATCAGACTTGGAACTGTTCTAGTCCAGTAAAAGCTTTGATTTTTTTCCCCTTGCTACAATTCTTAGGCATACAGCATAGGAGTTATCACAACTGTTTGCAAACAGCCGGGAAAAGGAAAAGGGATAAAATATTCACCTCCAAAGTCAACACTGAATGAAGCTATGCATCTATATTTCTCTTTCAAGGACATCATCAAAACTCGTGGAGGCAAAGCCATCCACTGCAAACCATGAGGCTGTATAGATTTTAAGGTAATAAAGCTAACGTAACTGTCAGTCTCCAAACTGAAACCATGGTAGCCTTTTTAACTAAAGAGAAAGTTATTTTTTGTTTTCTGAAGAGGCTTCTTCTTCAAAGACCCTATTGATGGGAAGGTAGAAGGAAACCTGACATCATTTTGGATTCTTCCCAGCCTACCTTCAGGCATCTCTTTCTACTGCTTCTTTCATGGAGGCACTCAAGTCTTAGTGTGACAATTTAAAAAATATGAAGCCTCTGGGCTATTATGAGTTTCTGTCCCCAGAGAGAAACACAGCACAAATCTGACACACTAGAAGACTCAGAGGAATGGTCTGTTTTCTGTTATTTTGATACAGTCAGCTTGAGACTGAAGGGGATGTTTTTGTGGGGAGTGAAACCCACATCAGTTTTTACAAGGGGTAACTCCTAACTGCACTGGAGAACTTGTGGGGATTTCAGAAATACAGGGAAACGAGGAAAGAGGTGTAAGGGTGAGAGTGAGAAATAAGAAAGAGAGGGGTGATGGAGGATATGTTGGCAGACGTCAATGGACAGCTTGGGTGATTCTGCGGATGACATGTGTTTTCCAGACAGAACAATGGCATCCAAACTGCTAATCAGAACACAGGGTTGGCTCCGTCTCTCCGCTGTAAATCTTGCATTCTTCTGTCTTTTCTGTAGCCAGATTTTTCAGTCGGTCAGTAGAAAAAGTGGACCAAATTCTGTAGTTATCTGGAGCCTTTTTACTGAAGTCAGTGAAGTGGTTTAAAATTACTGTGAAAGTAAAAGGAAGGTAATTTAGTCAAAATGCAGATATGAAAATACCAGTGATTTGTCCTATATAAAACCCAAATAAATGTTGTGAACTAGGGACTCTGCAGCCAGATCCATTCTGTTTTCTAGTTCCACAACATCTAGAACAGGGGAACAAACACATAGATTTTGAAAAGTGAAAAAGATTATTTTATGCCTATTCATCAGGAGCAGGACTCAAATTGAAATAAATGACATTAAACATAGGAGAGTCCCTCACTAGAGTTCACAACAGTTTGTCATCCATCTTTCCTATTTCACTTGTCTCTTCAGTCCTCAAAAAGATTAGACTATTGTTATATTTTTAAGCTATATCAGTAGGATAAGTCCGAGAATAGTCCTGTTCTCTCCTCTATGTTTAAAGAAAGAGAAAAGCAGATTTTGAGCAGGGAAAGGGAAGTGTGTGAATGTATTAAGCTGTACTATTATGGAGAAAATTTTCTTCTGCCGTTTGATTCCTCATTAGATAATGTACTTGTAATTTCTTAAGACTTACAAGATGTGTCCCTAAATACTTAAAGATCATCAAAATCAGATCAAGGATACAGTTAAGCAACAAAAACATCTCCGTGAACATCATGAACATTAGAGTCATACCAATTCCATACTCATTTCAAGCAAAAACTGAAGGTATATTGTTTTCCTCCAGGCTATGCTTTTGTTTCTCCTGTGAACAAGCTCTATAATCTACCAGGAGAAAAGGCTATCTTGAAGGATAAATAAATAATCAATTATTTATATTTCTAAAAGCATTCAGCTGTGCTCTTAATGCTGTGTAACCACTTAAAAGTACATATTCATCAGAGAAATTCCAGTCTGGGAGTCTAGTGTATGTGATTTAATCAACACCCTTAAGATTCATAGGAAGACATATCTACTCCTGGTCATCAACATCCAATAACTGGCCTATCACTTCAGTGCAGAGACAGCCATAAGGATAGCAGAGATTCGCTGACCACACAATTGCCAAAATTAATGTCTCCCAATCAAGATATATAAACCTTGATGAATCCTATTGTCGTTAGCAGGAGCAAGGAAACAAACACTTCCTGAGAAGAGAAGCCAGGAGAGAGACAAGGGCCTCACCAATGTGTAGCATATCTCATTTGAAAGTGCAACTTTGGTAATGTAGCTAAAAGTATAAATAGAAAAAATATAAAGTAATTTGCCTACATGATATAGGAGCATTACTTGTTATTGGAGTTCAAAATAGTATCACTGTCTCTTGTTGAAGTCTGTAGTGGGTTTGTTACTGGGGTTCAAAATAGTATCGCAATCTCTTGCTGAAGTCTGTAGTGGGTTTAACTCTTTTAACTTATTCCAAAGCACTTATGTGTAAAAGCAACTTGGCAGGGTGAGACACAGGCCTGAGCATCAGTTTTTAGGCTTCAGGACTAAGCAACCCTTGAGGTCTGCATTTTAGATTTCTCTATTTTTGCTCCCTTCTAATATCACATCTTAAGCACAGTTGAGGTCCTGCCTGTTGGCAAGATTTTGTCTTTTAACTCCTAAGCCTACCTATTTGTGGAGTTTACATATTGATGGTATGTCCTATTAGAATCACCATTCCCATACCAATTATGGTTGCCTGAGAAATTTCTAAAATTAAATATATTTTTATTATCAATATACGTTCCCTGAGAACAGTGTTTATTCTGGTGGGAAAAGAGTGGGTGTACCCTAAGCTTCCTGTTATATCACTTGTACGTCCTCATTTCTCTTAGGATGAGAGACACTCATTAGTAATAGAACAGAGGAGATAACAATCACATACACAAAAAAAAAGCAGGTAAGGCCTTTTCTGTTTAGAGTCTGTAGATGACAAAAGCAAGGAAATGCAAGGGTAGTGCTATTACTTCATTCTTCTATTGTATCATTTATACTTAAAGTGCTGCACAGTGTTGTGAGCTTTACAGGATTCTGTTATCTAGAGTAAGAAAGCATTAAAAAAAGGTACTCTCTTATCGAAATACAGACTTTTTACCCTAAATAAGGCTTTTTGCCCTAAGTCCTTTGCACACACCAAGTTGGCATATGTGGTCATGGCTTGGCAATGTCCAGGAACCAGTTGGAAGAAACCACTTTCTTCTCTCCTGTTCCCAGGCCTGACCAGGCTGCAGGCTGCTCCTAAGGCTTCTCCCGTGATTTCTCCTCTGGTCATCCCACCAGCCACTCCTGACTGGGGCTGTCTGCACATAGATAGGTCATAATGAGTGTGCAATTCTTCACGTGGAGATGAAACAGCGTTTTCATCATCCAACAAGGAGAAGGACATGTTTTTGCACTTACGTGGAACACTTCAATCTTCAGCTCACTTGGTGAATGAATTCCCACCTTTGAGCAACCATGGATGTGATGCTGGGGGATATGATGTAGGGGAGAACGTCGTAGAGTGGGGCTGATGGTTGGACTCGATGACCCTAAGGGTCTTTTCCAACCTGAATAATTCTGTGAACCACTTATTCTTATATTACAGAAAAACCAGAGAGCGATATGACCAGTGACCTGACCATTGAGCACACCTGAAATGGCTGGGCATTTCTCAAAAGGTTAACCCCGATGCCTCGGCCGAGGCTGTGCAGAATGGGCCAGAGCAGGAGGAAACCAGCCATCCCCATCCCGTGGCACGACCC
>NC_133977.1:41338871-41363871 GCF_047716275.1 Strix uralensis | reverse complement strand
TATTCGCCTGCATGCAACACTCAGGAGCTTTGCTCTCGATTTACAGAAGCAGCCCTGTATATTCATAGTTTATATTTTAGCAAATTAATGTTGAGAGGAAGAAAATGCCGTCAATATTTTTTTTTTAAATACAGAAAGTAGGGTCACAGATTTTAGGAAGAGGGCCGGTTTAGGTAAAGAAAAGTCATGTTAGCTGAGTGTCGCAATGCTAAAGGATGAATTGTGCAACCGTCAGCTAAACAAGAATAAAAATGTACATGAAAAATTGCAGCATGTACTCCTGTGACCTGCACAAAGTGAGAAGCAGCTCAGAGCCTTCGTGAGTGTTTAATAATTTTTGGGAAGCAACTAGACACTGTAACTTCTCTTTACCAGAGAAGAAAATGACAATGAGGAAGGAAGTGCAGCAGAAATCTTGAACATTACCACTATTATGCAAAAAAAAAAAAAAAAAAGAAGAGGCAAAAAAAAAGCTGTTAACTGTTTTCCCCTTGCTGACTGGGTAGATGTGCCCTCAGATGGAAAACTTCTGATACTTGTGACTCCTTACTACCAGAAATCACATGAGATGATCAAGGAAGAAAATCACAATAACTATATTTATATCTAAGGCTGAACTTCTCAGAAGTACTGTACTTTGATTAAAATTTCTGGTAGACTGCAATAAAAATATCAGATGTGAGACTGGCCCAGCAGATCAATTATCATAATTGACAACATTTTATTAATACATATTGAACTCCTAAATGTTTTGGACGCAAGATATCCCCGTGAAAATGATCCTTAGAGAGGCAGAATGCCAGATCTGGGAAAAGAATCAAGGCTGGCTTGTCTGCTGTACAGTTTAAACAAATATTTTTCATCTGGTCTGCATATTCTATGCTTTTGTACAAATTTAGCATCTGTTTGTACCTGCATATTTTAACTTAAGAGCTTTCATTAATTTTTTTTTTTTTAAAGCTTCAAAGCCATAAACATGTATATTTATACCACAGTATTGTACGCTGGTTGTAAAGCTCTGAATTAAGTCATTCTGTGCTTTAGTTTTGATTAGAATGATACAATTAGAACCTGTTATTCTACCAACTAATTACTTGTAGAATGTGACATCTGAAGAATACTACAAGATTACAAATTTAGGAATGAACCGAGAAATGTGTTCTGTTTATATTATTCCCCTATCTTCAGTCAAATCATTGTCATGGAAATGGATTAATACTGGGCCAGTTTCTGTCCTCATCAAAATCTTTCTCACAAAAAATGAGTAATAAGAATTTTAATGCTTCATATCAATAAGATTTTAATAGCGGGCTTTGATCTTCTTGCCAGTCTATCACTTGATTGGCCAAGCAGCATCCATCTTCCTGAATCATCATCGACTTGTGTTCGTTTCTGGGAAATTCTCTCTTTTTTTTTTTTCTTTTTTCGGTCGCTGTTGAACCATTTCTGGGTGCCTTTTGACATTTTATTTCTTACAGGCACAGCTAAGTGAAAGATTAAAGCAGATTTTTCACTTAAATCTCAAATACTAAATTCTCTCACTTAAAAAAGAGAGATTGTATGTTTGTGCATGTCTTCGAACAGAGAAAGGCTGGCATTTAGGAGAAGTTGAAAAGGCGAGAAAGAAACGATATGTATATTTATTTTGGCCTGTGGAAACCCTTTGGAGGGTTAAATCTTAACCGGGCTGTATGTGTGAATACCTGTTGCACATGAACTAACAAATTAGCAGCAAGAAACCAAGTTTGACAGGCACTCTGAGGCAGGCTGAAACATCTATGAAAATAAGCGTTCTCCCTAGTGACGGAGCTGCATCCAGCCTCTTTGAAATGCTATTTTAACTCACTCCGAACCCCCAGTTTCATGGAAAGTAAACCGATCCCTGATAAATACATAGTAAATAATTCTGCACATATCACACTCATTTGCATGTGAATTAACTCAATTTATGGCCATAAAGGCAGACTTTGTCAGCGCACAGAGTGCACAGAAGATGCAAACAAATCGTACGGGCAGAGAAGAACTGCCCACAGTTGAAAATTTGTCACATTTCTGCACCGCTTGATATTAATACATGCTGTGCTTCCAATGAGGTTAACATGATGATGACAGCTCAGAAGATCTGTGTGACGATAGATAGAAATAGAGATATAAGAACTTCTTGCATCTTCCTTTTGTATTCGCAGTTTCTTCCAGGTCTAGATCTCACATTATCTGTTAACTGACTATTTCTTTTCAATACGGAAAAAAAGAAAAAAAAAAAATCCCTTTTTATCACCCGACTGCTTATTAGATTTGATATTGGGAAAAGCCCTTCATTTACTCTGAACAAATAGTTCTGTTTTCCACCACTCGCTGTCATGTTTAAAGTAAATAAGTTCTCGTCCATCCAGCCCTGCTGAACTCATTCAGTTGCCAGAACAAAGCCATTGTATAGAGGTCCACAACAGCCCTTTTCTCTCCTTCCCTTAGCAGGATCTTCCCTCTTACTGCACTGTGCTCCCTAGCTTTGTAAGCAATGCAATAATGTGCAAATGCTAAAAGTGTGCATGCTTATTTCACAGAAGAAATGAAGGAAGATTATGACACTATGGGGCCTGAAGCCACAATTCAGACCACTGGAAACAATGGTACAGGTAAGGTATTGCATGATATGAGCATCACTTTTCTTCTGTATCATGTAGAATTAGCTTTGCGTGAAGTGACAAAACAATGTTTTTCTTGTTTTCAGTTTAACAATTGGGAGACATTTACATAATTCTCCTGGTTTTATTTTTTTCCCCCAATTTGATGGCAATGGTGCAGTGACAAACTTATTCGGTGAGAGTCCTTGCTACCCCTCCTGTGCCCCGCAGTGTTTCAGCCCCTAACTCCTTTTAACTGCATCATTGTGAGCTAATAGTTTTCAGCAGCATGAGGAGATGTTTTCCCAGCAAGGGCAAATCTCATATACTTTAAAGTAGCTGGACCAAGATACAGTAGTCTTTTAATGAGAGAGACTGTACAAAAAGCTTGATAATGAGGATGGGGTGCACCCTTCCTGGCAACCCCAGATTCGCATGGTGCACAGAGTAAGCTACTTCAGAGACTGAAAACATCTTTTCAGCAAGACACACATAAACCCCTTACATAGATACACAGACACACACACTTTAAATGCATATTTATGAGATTATTATGTTTCTGGCTAATCTTTCTTTTTTTCCCCTCCACTTTCCACATCTCTTTCTTTCCCCTCTTCTTAGAAATCAATACATTTTGTGGAACAAGAAAGGGGACAGAGATATTTAGCAGGCATCATCTCCGAGCCATCTCTTTTTTTTTCTGTAGCAGAGCAAAACAGCAAAAGGTTTCTGTTGCTATTTTCTAATCCAAATGAATTCAGGGGTTTACCGTGTTCTTTCCAAAGGCCACAAGGCTCCACTCCATCCTCAGCACAGCTGAATGCCATACATCACCCAATGTTTCTTTTGCATTTTGTCACAATTTGAGATGTTGCAGGTAGCCCTGATTTACACGGTTAAAAGTAAGAGTTTTCTAGTATAAGTACCTTTCTATGCATGCCATTATGAGATTTAGTTCATAGGTAATGCCCTCTAGAAACATTACTGTAAAAGGTGGTACCTAAGTCTTGCAAGGATTTTATTACTCACACTTTCCTAATGTTGGTAACACCCACATAAAACCCCAATGCTCTTATTAAGTAACACAAGAAATTTACTTTATAATTCTTGAGGGGGAAAATAATAGGAAAATAAAACCATGTCACTGCTTTTTTCATCCATTAGATTTATTGTGTATGAAAGGAGGGTGGCACCAAGTCACAGTTTATCATTACGTATTTACTTAATGATCTTGCTGTACAGAACTGGATACGTATATATTTTAAAAGCTTTTTTATTTCCAAGGGATGTTAATAAAGTGACAACTTGTGCTTAGCACTTGGAGAAACAGGACTTTAGAAGATGTCTGGTTCGGAAATAAGACTTGATGATTATCTGAATTACCATTACCAGAGCCTTTGAGGTCCCCTATCAGTCCATGTGACTTCCTTTGCACATATTTTCCTTACCATAACAGGCCTTGACTCTTTCATACTTGCAATGTGGTCTGCTCAAGGGGGAAGACTTCATGTCCTCTTAGCCCCTTCCCTTCCAGTATCTGATGGTCTCTTCTGCCTGCTTGACTTCATCCTCACGACATCTCTCTGGGGCCAGGGTGCCGTCGAGCCCCCGCACAGCCCTGCCACTAACTCTGTGTCAGATCCATAGCTGTGGGGTGTCCTTCCTCTTCTGAAACCAGTTGGGGGAAAAGACAAGGGTTGCCCCTACCCAGCTTGGTGCATTGCAAACTTGTGGTTTAAAGAATGCTTTGCATTTAGGTGGTCTGCGTTTAAAATGCAAAAGCTGCTCTGGATGTTGCACCTGGCAATTCCTTCCCCAGATGTCCTGTGCAAAAGTCCCAGCCTCCTCTTTATGCCAGCTGCTATTTGCTGCAATGGGTCGCTTGCTCAAATAACCATTCTGAGTTGTCTAGTCCTCTGCTAGTGTTTAATTCAAATCTTTTATCGCTGAGGCGTTCAGAGACACCTCCTTCGGTGGAGGCTGGTGCCTGGGTAGGCTGGGTAGAACATGTTTCTGTAATGGCTGCAGTCTCCATAGTCTCTTAAGAGCAATGTCAGATTAGTTACATTAAATCATCTGATGAACTAAATGCCTTTGCCAGTCTTTTCACCTTGAGTGGAAGATGTCAGGTGACAGTTAGGAGCTGCAGCATCCTTCATGCAGAGTACAAAGTCCTCTGGCTTGTCTGTTGAGATGCCCCAACTGTTACTTGAGGAGGAAAGGGAAGAGGTCAGTCCCTGAGCCATTTGAGATCCTTCTTACCTATTCTGGCAAATGTTCAAAGTTTTCTTCTTCAGTCTCACTATAGGGTTAGAGCCTGTCTTGAGTGTCTGGCCTCAATTATTCCCAGCAGGTAGTAGGGGGATTTAATACTGATGTTTAATAAAATAGCTGAGGTGAGGCTGACTCAACCCAGTGAAAGAAGTTGGATCACTGACTCCATCTTCAGCAAAAGCCATACCGCAGTGACCATCTGGTGTCCAAGAAAGGCACTGGTGTCTTCCTACAGATTAGCATAGACACTTCCAGATGGGCCAAGAAGGTTTCTCTCATTTAACACAACATGTCTCTCCCTCTTGACACCAGATGTTGTAGCACTCCATGACCTGCACTGAGCACAGAGATAGGAGATACGTCTTCAGACTCATTCACATATATCCAACAGGCAAAGTGGCTGTAGGTGCATGCAACAACTGCGGTGTATTTTTAGCATCAAATTCATTGCAGAATGTCATTAGTAGAGAAAGAAAACTAAAAGAAAAAGTCTCTGTTATTAAATTATTCTGCTATTGTCAGAATGACCACTTCCTAGTAGTACTTAAAAAGGAAATCTTGTTATCCATACATTAATCAGTTGCATTTTTATAATGAACCACAGAGGCTTTATAGTGGAAAAGCAAAAGTGACCATTACAGTGAAAATTTTAGTCTTTGGCCCTGCTAAATTAATTTGTAAATATTTCTGGTATTTCTGAAATGGTTACTTGATAAAATGATGTTTTGCAGAAGGGTTTTTTAAAATGTGAATGGAGAAATTCCTATGGTTTATTTTATTGTACCTGTTACGGTTATTACATCTGGGATGTTTGCAGAAAATAGATTAACAAATTCCCTGCGAACAAACAGAAAAAAATTTCCTGGTTTCGATTACTAACATCTGACAGGCTTTGAGTAAAGAACTCTTAATATAATTTAAAGAACAGAAAAAAAAACCTTCGGAGGGAGGAAAACAGAAGTAAAACTTGGCAGGTTGGAGGACAGGCCGTTTTCACGCTGTAATCTGTGTGTACCAATGGGGGCCTCTCACTTCCTGGCTAATGAAGGCTGTGGTTTTATTAGCTTTGTTTGTGATTAAGGGCAGCTATCACCATCTCGCAGGACGAGTTCCCACACAAAATAACTGGTCTCCCAAGCTCCTTGAACCTCTCTCTCACTTTATCTTGAAAGGTCCTAAATGCCTCCAAAGATAGCTTTCCTTAATGTGTTTTATTTTTATGTGACATGGCCACATCAGCTTTTGGAGCTGCAAATATTTCTGCTCTCCAGGCTCCAATAATTAATTAAAAAAAGACTTATTTGGTGAGGTCACCCACCGTAGATCTTGTTGAAATTCTTGCCTCGCAGGAGGGGATGTGCAATGTGTGTGCAGTGTCAGCCCATGAGGAATCTGGGAACATGACTTTCTGCATGGAAAATAAATTAGGGCTCAGGGGGAGAAGCAAGCCTTCCCCCCAGAAATCCAGAGAGAAACCTAATGGTTATCAGATGGGTCTTTTTAGTAACACTGGGTGAGCTTCCAGTCATGTCTGAATTGTCAGTAACGTCGCTGGTGAGAAACCAGATACACATGGTCACCTTTCGCTATTTATGTTAATCTGTGGTGTTGCAGCACTGGTTGTATTGTTTCAGTTAAGGATCTGTCAGCTTTTCCACTAAATCCCCTTGTTTTTAGGGGTTTATAATGTAGACATAAACATTTGCTTTAGCTCCCGGATTGCATGCACAGACATAGAAGCTAAATAATCCAGAGAATTAGGAAAACAAGGCCAGTAATATTTCAGCAGTCCTCCAGAGCCTGTTGGATCAGCCTCCAGATCGACTTGGGGGCTGGGAAGGAAGAACCTCATTTAGGTTCAAGTTTGGGACCAAAACTCCTAATATTAATTCAGGCCTTGCTCGGTGGCTGGAGTCCCCATCCTATAAATGCATCTGCAAACTCCAAACCCCCCCAGCCTGCCTGGAGGAGAAGGACACATGAAGCCATCCCTTGGAGCCATCCCACCCTTTCCCCTTCCTGATCCCATATCTTCTCTCTGGAGAAAAGCTCTCTTTCCCTGCTTCACAAGTAGCATTTACTGGGTCATGACCTGAATCTGGCAAAAAATAAACTTGTTTGCCTTGGATCTATTGCTAAGCCAAGAGAAGGAGAGATGGGTGTTAAGCCGGAGGGTGGATGATCTGGCAACAGTTGGAAGATCTAGACATAGCAAGGGAATGAAAAGTCAGGTTTTCGATGTAAAAAGTAATGTCTCAGCTTTGTTCTGATAAAAACGAAGTCAAAAATGTAGTCTGATACTCTTGTGCATAAGGTGTACTTCAGTAACCACCATTTTGTTATAGTTCTCTCACAGCAACAAAATGGAGGTAAGGTACTCAGTCTTGTTCTCCATACTCACACTTCCCTTCTCTAGAAGTTACTTTTTTTGGGGGGAAAAAAGAAAAAGAGAGATTTTTTCTCATACTAATAACAAATGATAACAGAGCTACAGAAGGACCAAGTGGGGAGCTCTGTGGTGTTGTAGAGATTCCCTACAAAACCCCTGCAATCGGGACAGAAGTTTCCTTCCAAAAATGGGGTCCTCTGCCCTGTGCCATTTGGTCACTGTCACTAAAATACTGCAGAATGGTTGAGAAGCTGCTCAGCTCATACGAAAAATAGGGCATATTTATCTCAGCCAGAGGATTTGATTTTATCGGCTAAAGGGATGAGGTTTGCATAGATGAATATCTACTTTTATCGATGACGGCGAGATCAGTGCTTCAAATCAGGTGCTTTCAGGTTTCCAGTTGTGCCTCAGTCAGAGGCCACATCTCATTTTGACTGCCAGCATCACCTTGCATTTTTGTAGGAAACTGAGGCAAAGCATTTGCCTGCTTCTGAACACCAAGGAGCTGGCTAGTCTCTCATTTCCAGTGGTTATAAACCAGTATAACCCTGTAGGGCCAATAGCCCCTTTGATTTCCATAAGTTTACTCCATATTGCTCCTTGGCATCAGTGAGAGCAGAATCGTGCCATTTAATATTTTGCTTTTACATGAACTGTAGAATAGTTTATGGCGTTGCCTCATTTTCTTGTTTCACCTAAGGAGAAATACATTAAAAATGTAATCAATCATAAGCCGTTCTTTTCATTTACGGTCAGTTAAAAACAAGTATCTTTATTTAATTCCCTGCCACCAACTGCATCTTCCAAGACTTGTTATTAAAAAAAAGAATAGAGAAAGAAAATGATCAGCTCCTTTTTTTCTCCTGGTGTAATGATATTAATATTTGTCTATAACGTCCCAGAGTTTTTAAGGTCCTTTCTGTATGCAGTGTTCATACATGGAGGAGAAAAGCATATTTTTAGTAACAGGATGTTTTGTGGTTGAGCATATGTTTCATGGACATTGCATGGACGATAAAAAATTGGGTTTACATTTAAAAAAAAGAAGGAAAACTCTTGTACAGACTGTAAAAGTGGTTTTAGGCTCAGTATCCATGTTATGGTCTAAAACATGTGGTTCTATTTGTGGAAATCTATGAAGCAATACTTTTTTTAAAACCTATTCTCCCATTCCAAGTTAATTTTTCAGGGAGAAAAAGAACACAAGGAAGATGTTGTGAGCAATTCTCTTCTCGTGCCTGCCACAGAAGAGCAGCCCGAGGCAGGACCTGTCATGGAGGAGAAGCGGCTGTGGTCTTTACCACCTGCAACTACCGTCTCCCATGCAGGGACTGTCGGGGGGTCTGGGGGCAGCTGAGCTCAATCCTGTAGGTCGAGCTGCATTCATGCCAAGAGCTGTGGGTCCCCCAGGAGCCCCCTGAAGGTTCAGGTTCCATAGATGAAAGATTACCTGCATTACCCAAGCCTCATAAACTTCTGCTGCTGCCCTAGAGAGCCCGTGTTCCTGTTAATTTAACTGCCCGCCCTTACTTCCATCCACGGTGGTGGAAAGCCCGCATTAATTTTATTAGGAGCTGGAGCAAGACCGATGAGAGGAAGGATCCAGCTGCAGCCCCAGCCTTGTAGCTCCAGTACAGCAGCTCAGCCTGTGTGTAATGATGCTAACCCACCCCAGCTCTCGGGAAGGATGCACTCAAACCCCCTTTCTTTTTCCCTTCTCTGATTTTAGTGAAGAATGCAAATTGCACGTCGGACTTTGAGGAATATTTTGCCAAAAGGAAACTGGAGGAAGGAGATGGGCATGCAGTCAGCATAGCAGAGTACCTGCAGCGCAGCGACACAGCCATTATTTACCCCGAAGCCCCCGAGGAACTGTCTCGCCTTGGCACTCCAGAGGCCAATGGGCAAGAAGAAAATGGTGAGGCTGTAATTCATTTTTAGCCAGTATCCTGACCTCGTGCAGCTGTTGCAATTATAAATGCACTACATGCCTGGGTGTTTACCTTAAAAATTGAAGAACAGCTGCAGCGGCATGGAATTTCATGAGCAAAGATTGGGGCTGTAATTTCAGTGTATTGTGATTTTTTAGTCAGCAAATTTGTATTATTTGGCGGGCGAACTGAAGAGCTGAATTTAAACAGGAGAAAGGCTGCCGCTCTAGTTGGGAGTTTGGGAAGTTTTAATAGAGTTTTAATGGAACAAAAGGTGGGATAGCTGGCCTATTGCTCTCTGATACCTTGATAAGTAATTGGAAGAGTGTCGGTAGGAAGAATTCGGTCAATGGCGTAAGTAATAGAATGAGCTGGGGCTGGAATGCAAATCACCAATCGATCGGGAAAAGTATTTCTTAGTTTTCCAGCCAGTGAGGTCTGCGGGAGGAGCGATGCCCGTAATTAATTTCCTAGTGGGGTCTGGAGCGGGTCCTGCGAGTCTGCTGTGGGAGTGCGTGGGTGCCGGTGCCTCCCGCCGCCGGTTGGAAGCTCCGTCCCTCCCTCTCGGGCAGCAGATTGCAGCGATTCCTCTCATACCATCCTGGGCAATCAGCCCATGAGCTGCCATTGATTTGCTGACCTTTTGGCCTGCTTCTCTTCCCCCCCCTCCCATCCCGGGGCACAGACCTGCCACCTGGAACTCCAGATGCCTTCGCCCAACTGCTGACCTGCCCCTACTGCGACCGGGGCTACAAGCGCCTGACGTCCCTCAAGGAGCACATCAAGTACCGCCACGAGAAGAACGAGGAGAACTTCTCGTGCCCTCTCTGTAACTACACGTTTGCCTACCGCACCCAGCTCGAGCGGCATATGGTGACACACAAGCCAGGGACAGATCAGGTGGGGGGCTGGTTTTAAGTGATTTCTTTCTGTAATAACCCCTTAGAGAAACGATATTGCTTTGATTGGCAATCATTATTAATTTTTCATGGCATTTTGAAGATGCAGATCTTTTAATGGTAATAGCTTTAATTGAGGTCTAAATGATTTTTTGATGGTCTCTTCTAATATGATTTAATAGTCTTATGTTCACGATCGAATGAGTGTGTTAATTTCTAATTTAGAAATTTTATTTGCACTTTAACTTGACTTTAGTTTCGTTTTTATGTTCCTCAAAAAGTGAATGAAACTGTAGCATTTTAATTATACATTATTAAACATCTCAGCAATTTTAATTCCATTTTTCACCTAGTTTTACTTTGCAGTGTTGCAAATAGGAGCTCCAAGACATACTAAAAGATCCGCTAATATTTTTTCATTACTTTTCGAGTAACCTTTTCAATCACGTGAAATTATGCGTATTTTGTATAATCGTTTGTTAAACATAATTACACATTTTTAGAATAACTCTTCCTACAGTACATATAGGCTATCATTTGTGATTGTGCCACTAACACATGCATGCACTGGAATTGCAGCATCGCTATCATTTGTATAGCCCGGCAGCGTATCGGCAATAAATCAAAGCAGTTTTTTCCTCAATGTGATGCATGTAATATAATATCACTGCTGCATTTAAGGAAATGCTGCGTATCTCAAACAGGTGACTGAGCTTCCCTAGTGCTCCTAAACAGGCTGGCGATAGACCTGTGCCCCAAAACTCTTTACACACCAGCAGAAAAACTACTCTCGTCCTCACTGGAGAATTACTTCTGAAAACCCATCTTATGGAGGGCTGTAATGGAAAGTCAAATGGCGTGGTTAAAACTTAAATAAATAGATGTGTGCGTTGTGTCAAATTATAAAGGCTTTATGCGGTATTTATTTTTCTTAAAAACCTGAAAATCATAATTGGCTGTATTTCTCTTGGTGGGTTTTTCTCAGCATAAGGTAAATTCAGTTAGGCAAACACACATCTCCTAATCGCGCGATTTTTTGCAATTAGCATTTTTAAGAGATCTGTATCTTTTGCTTGATCTTAAATCAATATAAATGATTCTAGAGCGGTTTCTCCTATTCTTTCCTTCCCGTGGCTTTTCCAGTAGACAAACACATTTTCACATGTGTATTTTTCCTAACCTGATCCTCTGTAAGGTTCTTTCTTTTGCTTTGTGTCATTAAAAACACTGAGGGGGGAAGGGGGGGGAAATCTGCCTAGATATTTATCCAATGTAACCGCCTGAAATTTCACATGCGAGAGCGCGCTGGTACTGGCGCATTATGAATGGTAGCTTTGGTGTTGAAAAGTCCCCTCATTTGCTCATGGCATTTACAATTAGTAAATTAAAATGATTGTATCATATTAACAGTGGCACAACTAAAGTTTATAGTAGTCCTCGGAGGGCGATGGGGGGAGACAAAACAGCTGTTGCTGTTTGTTTATGCAACTCAGCAACATATGAGCGCGGGTCCCTCAATGGCGCGCGGCGGGCTGGGCTCTGCTTGATCTTTGAAGGTTGCTGCTGTTTGAACAAACCTCCCTGTGTCCCATGTAACACCATCTGTCTCGCCAGGAATGTGGGAAGAGGCAGCACACCCTCGCAGTTGTCATACCGTTTCGGCGCTGCCTTTTTTTTTTTTTTTCCCTTCTTTTTTTTTCCCCCCTTCCCCCCCCCCCCCCCCCCCCGCCCCACTCCTGCAATAGGCTTTTGTGTCGTGGCCGCCTGAGAAAGGCTGACCTCCTACCTTGAGCATCCAGAGCGGTTGGCTGCATTATTATTAATATTATTAGATTTTTTAAATTATTTTTTTTCCTCTCCAAATTCAAAGTCACGGGGCTTTTCTTGCTTGTTGCAAAAAGGTCAGCTGCCTTTGATTATATCTTTATGCCACTTTTAACTTTCAACTTTCTCTCACCCCTTAGAAGAGCACTGGGGGAAAACATGGCACGAAAGGTAGCTCAAGTCTTCCCTGCTGCTCTGTGATTTTAAAAAACATTTCCAGCAGCAGCTCATGCTGAAGACGCAGTCTCTTCTGCTTGATAATGAATTAAATCTTACATGAAATGCCACTAACGACAGTGTTTCTGTCTTTCCTACACACGCAGTAAACAGAATTTTTAAACAAGCAGAGTCCCACATGTTCAGAATCTGCTAGGAATATTAAGAGCCACAAATCTTCTTATAAAACAGTTTCTCTCATCGTAAGATACCTTAAAGCAACACATTTCTGATGAGAGACTTAGGAAATAATTCTAAAGCAAATATCGAATGCTCATGTGAAAGTACTTTCTCATTTGTTTCGGTTTACTGCCAACATTTTGATTTTTATTGCAACACTGATGAGACAAATAAATGTACATGCAGACCTTTTGGTCCGCTTGATAAATTCAGAGCCACATTAATTTTGTTTTTGTTTTTTAAGCTAGAAATTCATGGCTTCTCTTGCATAAAATTCATGTCGGTATCTTTTTTTTTTTTTTCCCTCCTAGCACCAAATGCTGACCCAAGGAGCAGGCAATCGCAAGTTCAAATGCACTGAGTGTGGCAAGGCCTTCAAATATAAACACCATCTGAAGGAACACCTGCGAATTCACAGTGGTGAGTAGCGGAGGTGCTGGTGTGCTCATTTGCATTTTGTTTAATTAGCTGAGTTTTAAAGACTGCTTAAAATTTACACAGTTCTGCTTCTGGCTTCTTGGAGCTACTAAGGTATTTCATAAGTGATATCTGAGTATTTCTCATTTATCATGCTGTTAATACCACGGTCTCGCTGAAAGATTTGGAAATAGTAAAGCTTCCTGCAAATAATATAGATTGTTTGTTTGGCAGTTTGAGTTCAGAAGCATTCACTCAGTTCACCCTGAAGAGTCCATTATATTTTCCATAAAAAAAAATCCTCCAAGTGAAATACAGCTCATATTCTCAGATAACGAGTAAGCGCAAAGCATCTCATATTGAATGACTTGTGCATTTTGGCTCTGCTGCTTGACGCAGCATTCAGCACACAAAATGCCACTGGGCTCTGTCCAGGCACAAACCTCCACCAATGCTGACGTGGAGGTCCTACCATCAGGACTCAGTTTCTCATACCATGCTCATTTCCAGTGAAAATTCCTTTTTTTTGGAAGAAAGAGAAATAAAATAAAGAAGAAACAAATAAAATTTGAACAGTCTGGATTTGATTTGACTCCCTTCACCTCAGGGTACTTACCTGTGACTTGGAATGGTCAGTCTGGAGCCAACCTCACACCTTGGCAGCTGTTGCCGACTGGAGATCGTGGGTCCAAACTGACCTCAAGACCCGTAGAAAGAGGAGGGTAAAGCAGTGGTGGCATGTGGCCGTGTTCATAGAAGTAATATTTTCCTCACTATTAATCAGTGGATACACAGACGATCAGTTGGGTATCAAATGCGGTCGCTTGCAATTATAGCAGCAACAGTACAGCAACAATGATAATTAACATTTGGTTTTAATTATCATTTTAGGTGAAAAACCATATGAGTGTCCAAACTGCAAGAAACGTTTCTCCCATTCTGGCTCCTACAGTTCGCACATCAGCAGCAAGAAGTGTATTGGTTTAATCTCTGTAAATGGCAGAATGAGAAACAATATCAAGACGGGTTCTTCTCCTAATTCTGTATCTTCCTCTCCTACTAATTCAGCCATTACACAGCTGAGAAACAAGCTGGAGAATGGCAAACCACTTAGTATGTCTGAACAAACAGGCCTACTGAAAATTAAAACAGAACCACTAGATTTCAATGAATATAAGGTTCTTATGGCCTCACATGGGTTTAGTGCAACTAGTCCTTTTATGAATGGTGGACTTGGAGCAACCAGCCCCTTAGGAGTTCATGCTTCTGCTCAAAGTCCAATGCAGCACTTAGGTGTAGGGATGGAAGCACCATTGCTTGGGTTTCCTGCAGTAGGCAGTAATTTAAGTGAGGTGCAGAAGGTCCTACAGATTGTGGACAACACGGTTTCCAGGCAGAAAATGGACTGCAAGGCTGAAGAGATCTCCAAGTTGAAGGTTTACCATATGAAGGATTCATGCTCTCAAGCCGAGGAACAAGGAGTTACCTCCCCCAATATTCCCCCCGTGGGTCTTCCAGTAGTAAGTCATAATGGTGCCACTAAAAGTATTATTGACTATACATTAGAGAAAGTCAATGAAGCCAAAGCTTGCCTCCAGAGCTTAACCACAGACTCGAGGAGGCAGCTCAATAACATTAAAAAAGAGAAGCTGCGAACCCTAATAGACCTGGTAACTGAAGATAAGATGATAGAGAACCATAACGTATCCACTCCATTTTCATGCCAGTTCTGTAAAGAAAGCTTTCCTGGTCCCATTCCGTTGCATCAGCATGAGCGTTACCTGTGTAAAATGAACGAAGAAATCAAGGCAGTCCTTCAGCCTCATGAGAACATGGTTCCCAACAAACCTGGAGTGTTTGATAAGCAAACCCTCTTGCTGTCATCAGTACTTTCTGAGAAAGGAATGACTAGCCCCATCAACCCATACAAGGACCACATGTCTGTACTTAAAGCATATTATGCTATGAATATGGAACCCAACTCTGATGAACTACTGAAAATTTCCATTGCTGTTGGCCTTCCTCAGGAATTTGTGAAGGAATGGTTTGAACAAAGAAAAGTCTACCAGTATTCAAGTTCCAGGTCACCATCACTGGAAAGGGCCAGTGCCAAGGTGGCGCTGGCTGCCACCAACAACACTCCCACTAAAGACTCTTTGTCAGCCAGATCTCCAATAAAGCCTGTGGACTCTATAACTTCACCATCTATAGCTGAACTCCATAACAGTGTTACTAATTGTGATACTCCTCTCAGGCTAACAAAACCTCCTCATTTTACCAATATTAAACCAGTTGATAAATTGGACCACTCTAGGAGCAATACTCCTTCTCCTTTAAATCTTTCTTCCACATCTTCTAAAAACTCCCACAGTAGTTCTTACACTCCAAACAGTTTCTCTTCTGAGGAGCTTCAGGCTGAGCCTTTGGACTTGTCTTTACCAAAACAAATGAAGGAACCCAAAAGTATTATAGCCACAAAGAACAAAACAAAATCTAATAGTGTAAATTTAGAACACAACAGTGTTTCTTCATCATCTGAAAACTCAGATGAGCCACTGAACTTGACTTTTATCAAGAAAGAGTTTTCTAATTCAAATAATCTGGATAAAAGCACTAACCCAGTATTTGGTATGAACCCATTTAGTGCCAAACCTTTATACACAACACTTCCACCACAGAGCGCATTTCCCCCAGCCACTTTTATGCCACCAGTCCAGACCAGTATTCCTGGGCTGCGACCATACCCAGGACTAGATCAGATGAGCTTCCTACCACATATGGCCTATACTTACCCAACTGGAGCAGCTACTTTTGCTGATATGCAGCAAAGGAGAAAGTACCAGCGGAAACAAGGATTTCAGGTAAATTGTGGCAACTGTTTTCTTTTGGAAGGCTAGAATTTAGTATTTTGTGATATGTCCTCTTACAGAACAAAAAAAGCCCAAAGTTATATTCAGCATTTCCAACAAAGTTAGCAGGGTTGATTTTAGTCTGAACTTGCAAAAATGCAGTGGGGTAGGAAAACAAATTGCAGCTACCTTAGGAGTACCTCTACCTGGATTCAGAACAGTATCAATACCTTTGAATAGGCATAATGCTTATGTTTTGATTCTGTTAAAAGCTGAGTCGTTCCTTATGGGAATTGTATCTAAATAAAAATAACATTATTGAAAAATCCCATCCTGCAATAAAATAAGAAAAAAAGGCAAATTTTGTAGGGAAACCAATCTCTTCAGGACTCCCCTCACAGTGAGCATTTCACCATGGGGAAAAGGAGCAGTGGGAGACCTCTTGGGAATCACGCCCACACTTGGATGCAAAGCCGTAGCCCTCTGAGCAGTGGTCCATATGGCCTCGTAGCAGCTCTATCCCATTGAAAGTCCTCAGAGCTTCCTTTTCTATGTTTTTTTGGTGATTGCTTGCACACCATGCATAGGAAAGCCATTTTCTCTTCTCATGAATGTCTGGGGGATGAGCAACGTTAACGTTGCTTCACCACAGCCCCTTCTTTCAGCCCACCTACTGCCCTCCCCAGATTACCAGTCCTCTAATCCTGCCAGTCATCTGGAACAGCTTTGAAAAAACCCAGAGATTAAACAAAATTATTTGGAGAGGTAGCAGCTAGGGCCCTTAATCACAGACAAAGTCTTTCCCTGGACATGTAATCTGGGTCAGCACGTCTTCGTGCCTGACTACAACCTTTAATACTTTTCTCAGGTTGTCCCAGGGTCAATACATGAGTAGTAAAGGATTTCGCCACTTGCGTGCCTACAGCAAAGAGCTGCTCTACAGTAGTCATGTACTTTTATAGTTTTTTGCTGGGTGTATTCAGATATAATGTACAGAGTTTAGTTAAATGAGATTAACTGATTATAGATTAATAATTCTTTTACATTTGCGTATGTTCCCCTATGTCCTATTATGGTCTATTAGTAATTTTACTGACTAGTAAATGTTTTATAGTTTCAAATGTGAAAATCAGGTATGGTTTTACATTACAGGCTGTAATCCCTCTTTGCACAATAGGAGCATAAATAGCACTGCACCTCCATAACAGCTGTTCCACTATTCCAATTTACAGTACATCTGCCCTCTTTGTAAATGTATTTAAGCCTATTTAATCTTCTCTAATATTAATTAGTGCAAACCTAGTCTAAGAAAACCGAACTGTGTGATAGCAAATGGAAATGTATGTTATCATGCAAGTTTGCACTCTCTTTGGATCAAGACAAAATAAATATCAAGAAATTTAATAATTTACTGATCCACATTCATTATTGCTTAATGCTGAAGGCTGTTTTAACATAGATAGAACATTGATAAAAAGTGTTATTAATATTCCCTATTTCAAATTACAAAATTAAATATAAAAATATAGCTTGAGGCCTTTAGTCGGGAGACATACATTTAAATGGATTGCATAATAATAACATTTGTACCTAAATATAAAATTCAATTAAAACCTTTCTACAGATACAGAATATATCCAAGTTTCAGTGTTTTGAAAGGAATGATCTCTTAGCTGTTGCTTACACTCACCCCTGTAAAATATTACAATACTTTTTGCCATCCCTGAAGAGCCTCCCCTTTTCATTTTCAGCTCCTCGAAAATATTTAGTGTCAATATGATAAATACCATTTGCTTGTGTAAATCATATTAGTGCAGAGTATTCAAAAATAGAAAGTTGGTTGAAGGCAGAGAAGTAGGAGGCTCCTCATTATTTCCACAGTTCCCATCAGCTGTAGTTTCTTTATCAATGGGTTCCTAAGCTAAGAGGGACCACCAGCTTAAGCAGATGTTGTTTTAACTTTTCTGGGGTGGTTGGTTCCTCCACGGGAAGGAGTGGTGGTGGAAGCACGTGTCGCTGACGGGTGGTTCCCTCGCAGGGAGAATTGCTTGATGGAACCCCAGACTACATGTCCGGCCTCGACGACATGACGGACTCTGACTCCTGTCTGTCCCGAAAGAAGATCAAGAAGACAGAAAGTGGCATGTACGCGTGTGACTTATGTGACAAGACATTCCAGAAGAGCAGTTCCCTGCTGCGACACAAATACGAGCACACAGGTAGGGTTTCTGCGCACGCCGAGGGGAGGGCTGAGGTCCACGCTATGGTCTTTGCACTGTTTCATGAGTACACTTGTGCAATGAATGGTTCAGCAGGTGCTGAGGCTTTCAGCAGGGAAAAAATAATATCTTTTGCTCAGTTCAACCTATTTTTAAATTTTTTTCAATGGTTATTGCTTGGAAAAGGACTGTAGGAAGTGATGGGGTGAATCTCGGTAGGTGCTAGGTGAGCTCATGTCATGTTGAGTGTGATGGCCATCTTGGCACTCAGCATCTCACAGGACAAGCCCTCTTCAAATAAGGCAGGCCCGAGCACTCAGAAAGGAGTGCAACTTGGTCAACACAAATCTGGCATAGGAAGGAAGAGTGACAGTGTATTTCTCCTTTCTTAGACACTATCTGACCCCACACTATTTAATCCAATAGAAAAACTTCCACTGACGTTAGCAGTGCAAGACCTGGCTCTGGGCAAGTTATCTGAAAGTAAACAGCTCACAGGGGTTGCTCTTGTCATGATTTCTCACGCCAGCAGCACAGGGAGGTTGCATTTCGCTTTTTCGCTTCTCAGTTAATGCCCAGGGAAGGTTTCCTTCTTTCCCAAGTAGGAACTTATTTTTGTCTAGTTCAAAGAAGCTTGCCAAGGCTTACTGCGGATTGTCAGCTTAAGAAATATTTTGGTTTGAAAAAGACCCTCCATCACACCTATGCTGGCTGTGGTTCCTCTCGCAGGCAGTGTTCCCTTCCCCACTGTCAGCCAGGACAGGCAGGAGCCCGGAGGTGGAGAGCTCTCTGAGGGGGATACATCGGCTCAGTGGGTTTCAGTTAGGGGAAAACGGGACTGGAGCTCCCCAAATAATAGAGATATCAAGTTATGTTAGACAAAGGGAATGTGAATTACCATGTGAATTATTGTGCAGCAGGACATAAACCAAACTCCAACTTCCTAGAGTTAGAAAAAGCTTACTCAGGAGGAAACTTTCCTTAACTTTGAAAGCTGAGTCCTACTTCAGGAAATGAAGCAAGTCACATCATCCTTCAATCTCACCATGTAACGGTAAAAAACTTATACCTCTCTATTAATACATCTTCCAGGCCGCACATAACCATTTGGCATTTCACATACAAAAAATTTACAATTCGGGAGTGGACTGTTGCCTTTAAAAAAAAATTCTTCGTTATTTTTCCTTCTTATACTTTTCTTCCAAATTTTAAGCTAATCCCACACAGGAAAATAAAAAAGGAAGTTAAAATACATGTGGGATTAAGAAAGAAAATGAAAAGCAACATTTTGGACTAGATCAGGTAGTTCATTGGTGGAATGTGCTTCCCACTACATTATTCAGATCAAATTGTTTATTCAGTAGAAGAAGCTTTGAAGGCTTTACATCCCTGCACCTTTCCTCTCCTGAATGATTTTATTACAGCCATCTGCAAACATTATGGTTTACTACACTACTACCGTAAAGCTCTTATGTTAGAACTGGCCTTCATATATATCGGGATCTGGACATATGGTTGAATCCCATAAAGTTGGTAGTCCATAAGGTCGACAGACATATGGTTGAAAGGCTGAAAATTTGACAAGCTGAAATGTGTGCAATCACCTTGATTTGCAAAATAAACTGTATTTGTAAAAGCAAAAATATGTTCTGGTCTTTAAGTAGCACAGGAACCTACTGCCTAGAAAAATACCACACAGCTGCAATGTTAGGGACTTTTCTCCTTCTTCTTTGCTCTGTCCCTTTCAGCTTCTCAACTGTACGTCCGTCAATTTTATGGGACGCAGCCTTATGATCCAGAACGTGTATACGGTGTCATATTTAATACACTAGAGCTACAGCACATCATCAAGCTCAAGCGTGGCATTTAGAGACAGGAAGGATGGTCTTGTGGCAAAGGCACAGGCGCTGAGGCTGAGCGTGCTGCGCTCTTTTCTGCCACAGACTTCCTCTGCGAATTTCAGCAAATTGCTTCATCTTTCTCTCACCTTCGTCCATCTTTGAAATAGAGGGAAACGATACCAGCCCGCCTCTCCAGGGTGTTGTAAATCTTAATTCATGCAGGCTGAAATCCTGCGATGGAACTCGCTATATAAAGTGTGAAGTATTATTAAGGACGCGTTTGCTTTTATGGAGCCTCCGCACATCACACTAATGTTAGATAGAGGTAGCTGGGAGCTCTGAAGACCTCGGCTGGGCTAGCCTCCATAACTCATTCACAGCCTTCAGGAGGCACACTGCACTGGGACTTTGGCTAATGGCTTAGCATGCATCTTAAGTGAATTTCAAATTAATTTGATAGTTTTTGGAAAAAGCTTGTAATTGCATTAATAACATAGGTGCGAAATGGCAGTCATGTTCAGTGGAAGGATCCGAATTCAAAGTAAAGCCATCTTCTGCATTTGGAGTTATTGTAAGAGTAGGCCCAGATTTTTCAATCAACTTTTTGAAACCTAAAAAAGAGAAAAAGCTTCTTTTCTGAGTGTGTTGCTGTTTTCCGTCCAGCTGATCATGATCTGTTGTTACTTCATTAAAAACATATTTTAGAAGGAATTGGAACACTTCCTGTCTTTCCTGGAGAAGCACAAATAGTGGATGTTGTTTATATTGATGTTCTTTTTCCTATGTAAAAAAAATCCATGTGCTTTTTCAGGTCTTTTTTCTGATATGTGAACAACCAGATTTGCCTTTGTCACCATTTCTCCGGTCCACATACCTATTGAAACCAATGCTAGAACAAGGGTTAAAAGAGTCAGCCAGAGGCCACGTTCTTGTTTTGCAGACCCTAAAGACTTATCCCAGTGAAACTATTTGGAGCAAAAAGTAACATTGACATGTAAAATTACATGAGCTGGCTTAATCACATGCAACACCAATTACCGTAAAGGAGAAAACAGGAATGTTGTAGGTAGTGTGATGAAGCTGTTTCCCTGCCAGGGCAAGAAGAAGAATGGGATTTGGCTGGTTCTTTGTGTCAACCCAAGAACTTTTGATAGGATCATGCAGTCACAGATCAAGGAGCTCTGTGATTACCTCTGTACGCCATGCCTGCCACAGCTAGAGCACAGTAGAAAAAGGGGCCCAGATTTCACAATCCATAATTTTTAATTTATGCAGCATTAGAGGTATTCTGCAATAGCTTCTAGGTTCATGTGGAGAAGGAATATTTATTACATTACTGGAATGAGTGAACTGCATTGGTCCTGGCTGATCTGAAATTTAGTGTAGAGGTCACTGTTTGTTGCAGGACCAAAATCTGCCAAATTTGGGATACGATTTAATTTTAGGAGAAGTTACGTGCCCCTCTTAGAGTCTGAGCTTCACAAGAGCCTATATCTTTAAAACCAGAGGATGCAGCACTGTAATTAGGGTGCAGAGCATGGCAGGTAGCACAGGAATTTGGTGCTCACATTATTTTCCTGTGAAGTCTTATGAACTCATCCTAACTTTGGTGAGGCTGAAATTAGTTGAGCAGATACTGCATGTGTCTAATCTCAGATTTCTGCAAGCTACTTAGCATAAGGCTCGAGACACCTTCCTTACTAAAGGTGAAGAAGATGGTTGCCTTTTTGGCAAAGCATTAGTGCCATTTGGCAAACAAAAATATCTTTGTGTTGCAGGTAAGGAGGGAAAACAGTATCGGGTAAGTGAGCAGGAGAGCAAACAGAATTGAGTATCTAGAAATAGAGAAAAAACCTGGCTCCTGGGTAGCAATCCAGCCCCACCTTGGTCATCAGTGCTGTGTTGGGCTGATTCAGGAGTAAGGCGAAGGTTAGCGTTTGTTCTGCCGTCGTCAACGCCCATGTCTGCTACACACCAGCTTTACCATAGCTTTGCAAGGGAACTTGCAGTGTGCCTGCTCTGCAACAAAAGCTGGAAACAGTTTTTCAGAATCCTACCTAGAAATTTTAAATCCTTCCATTGTTGTTCTATATTACATCATATTCTATTTTATTACTTGTGTGGGCTGTCGAGGGCCTCATAGCTGTGCTAGTGCTTTCATCCTTTCTTTTTCCACTGTATATTTTATTAAGACCTCTTTTTTATTTTTGTAGCTTTCATGCTGATGCAAGCACTAGTTTTATATCCAGATTGATTCTGTAAACTAAATATTGTTCTTGAGCCTGATAGCAAATCAGTTCTCTCTGGCTAGTATTTTGAATTCCCAGCTCAGGAGTTTTCTTTATTTAGAGCTTGATTCATAAAAAATTTACATGCTATTTAAAGGTTATTTTTTCTTGCTTTACTCTGATACAAGTTTAGAATTCCCCATTTTACACTCAAATAAAGAAAAAAAAAGAATATATTCTATGCTTGTGAAATTTGTGCTGTAGACAAGGTCTCCTATTCAAAACAGAACAGGTGCAGTTTGGGCAATTATAAATAAATTGCATTTATCTTGCACCTTTGACCGCTTTGCTGTGCTCTGGCCGCTAATCCATCTCCACTGGGACTACATCTAACATCCAAACCCCCAAGCAGCTTCAAAAGAGCTGCCTTTAAAAAATAAAAACAAACTGTCACAAAAATGTTTCCTTCTTTCCTCCAACGAGCAGGACTTCTGTTTGCCCCCCTCCCGCAGAAAAAAGACCCACTTGCCTTAGGCAAAGGATGGGTGATATTTAGTCTGAGACCAGTGACAGCTCATGATCTGATGTCTTATGACTTTTATACCACTGCAAATGGGAAACACATAGCTTTTCAGTCAAAGACTTTTAGCCCACAAAGATTGAGAGATACTTACTGTTAGAGATTATGTTTTGTTGTTTTGTTTTCACAGAAATGCAATTTTAGAGACTTTGCAAACAGATTACATATAATTTCCCCTCTGTAAATTGAGCCCAGGCCCCTGTGGGAACTTCTTTTTGCAGATGGTGGAATAAAAAGAAGTCCAAACATTTCCTTTAGATATTTGTGAGAGATTTATCATTTAGTTTCACTGCAAAATGTGGCATCCACCTGATGACACACAAGTGTTTCATGAGCCTTCCTGTGAGTTGCCTTGGGTACCTCTGGCCTAGCTCCAACCCCCATGGGTGACACAGGTCATCTCAGATGAGACTGGGTAAAACCTGTGGGGTGGGATGTCCAAATCTGCTTCTTTCCGACCCATCTTTACTCCACTGATGTTATGACCCTGCATGACAATGCTCTTAATGTGTGTTAGCTAAATAGCTGATAAAGCAGCTGAGACTACCTGCAATTGGAGGTTCTCTCCACCCACCTACAATTGTAGACTTCTCCCCATCCACCCACAGCTGTAGGTTCTCCCCATCCACCTAAAACTGTAGACTTCTCCCCATCCCCAATGTAAAATACCTTACTTCAGCTTTATTTTATGGCCTACTAATGCATTGTAGGGATTAGGCACTCCTTTTAAATGGCTGAAATACTGGGTTTTGCACACGGGGGAAAAAAATAATTCTTCTGCAAATGTTCAGAAACCTGATACATTTAAAAACATATTTCAATTAGTGTTGTAACAGCTGCATGCTGCGCACTGCTAAGGTATGTTGTGTGGTGTCTGAACAAAGAACTTTGCTCAAGCTGTCATGTTCCCTTAGATCAAAACGGAGTCCTTGATATGGATGTGGTAGACTAAATAGCTCTAGTATAGCCTTTTTAGTAATATTATAAATTAATATGAAAATATGAAGTATTTTAATCTTCTCATTTCTAAATTAATTTATAAAATATGGATGATTCCCTGCCAGGCTACCTCTGTGCTGGCTGGAGGGAGGCCCCAGGTAGCATGAGCAGGAGGTGCAACATTGAACAAATACCATGTGCAAGTGATGAGCAAAGCAGGCAAAGACTGAGGGACGAGCACATCACCCAGCCTTGGGGAAGGGCGGGTGGATGCAGGTCTGGATGAGAAGCAGTGGAGGTGGTTGACTTCCGTTTGAGGGGAGGAAAAGTGCTGGGCAACTGGATGGAGCACAGCTATGGGGTGAGAAGGGTATAACGGGCATCAAATGCAGTGTGCATAGAAAAAAATCAGGAAATTTGAAGTAATGGAGAAAGAGTGGTGCTGTGAAGTGGAACAAGACAAGGGTTGGGCTTGTCGATGCTAGGGAAAAGTAAGTCAGAGGGAGGGACTGAGACAGCGTGGGCAGTTCAGTGAGGAGAAGGACACAAAAAAAGGTGCTGAGGAAAAGCAGAACGTCTACGAGGAACAAAAGAGGAACAAAATTAGCAACTGTGGAGATACTAGCAAAGGGACGTCAGCGTGTTGCTCCGAGTGGGCTCAGCAGGCAGCTGGGACGAGGCAGGGATGCAGGCAGGCATATCTGGTGCATCCAGCTGGGTGGTTGGTAGCGTTGGGAAAGCTCCCACCTCACCCGTGAGGGTTTTATTCTGGCAGCACTAGGGTCTGAGGAGTGCTTAGGCTGAGAGTGCTTTGGGATTTTAAGCTAATTTGAGTAAGTGACTTGATCATGCTAAAATCTCCCAAGCTAAGACTATGGGATTTCCTTATCGTGGCAAAACTTGTGCTTCGAATGGCAGCTAGCAGCCTCCTGGCTCTGGATTTGGTGCACCCCCAGGTCAAGGCTGGAGGTTCAAAGCCAAAGTATGTGTACAGTTCAAAGGCCAGAGTTTTCTTCAAGCTTGACTTTTAACCAACAGGTTAAATGGGCAGAAATGCGTATTTAGGAAACAGATCATAAGAGCAATACTGCCATAATTCAATATATCAAGCTTGAATTTTCAATTTTACTGTAAAGCGAAATAAAGAAGAAAAAAGAAACCCTGTGTGTGTGCAAGCTTAGGAAACTCTCATACAAACAAATGCAGTCTGAGTCCCAATTTCCAGGCATCCACTAATTTCCCTGTCACTTGGGTTATTCTATCTGTGGTTTCTCCTGTATTTTCCTTCCTGCCAAATCTCCCCTTCATTTCATAACATACAATTTTTGGCTTCCTTGAGCATTTGTTAATCACACCTTATTAAATGTGAACTTTCACAGTGGGACTTGAAGGTAGCTGTGACTAGATTGGGCAAAAAAATTAGCATGTTCCCTGGTATTCATTCTTAGCAACTTTGCTATGGAAGTGAAATTATTTTTATGCCTGACTTTCCCTGCTCTCAAGTCCCAGTAGTGACTGCAGAGGAAAATAAAGCAGATCAGGTTCATAAAGGAGCAGCTTGAGTTTTCTTGGAAGTTGAGATCCTTC